>NW_019738371.1:1529245-1570571 GCF_002891405.2 Cryptotermes secundus
TACCTACCTACCTAAAATCTTCCATTTAAATTTAAAATTTAAAATCCTCAGGGATACCTGCTCAAGGTCTACAGTGCTGCAGAGGCTACTTCTTGCTTTCAGCACGGTTCAGGTATTATTCTGTGCGGGCTCCCTGTGTGCGTGCCGCTGCTTATCTTTAATACGTGTCAGTCCCTGTGAATTTTGAATTTTAAATTTAAATGGAAGATTTTAAAAATACCAAAATTCAAAAATCAGAGTGACGTATGTAAATTAACAAAGACTTTATACATATCTGACAAATATTAGCAAGGGGATTCTGATATATCAGCACCTATTAACAGCAGAAATCAACAGTTAAGAAAGCTGGTGTTTTTAAATTTTAAACTACGTACAGTGTAACAGCCACGTGAGAGAAATACACCTGATGATGGCCATTTACGGCCGAAACATAGTGTAGAAGAAAAGAAGACAAAAGAACTACAATCAGTTGTTGCACTTAGGACGGAGTTTGTGTCATACATTGTGTAGAGTGTAACAGGATGCTTAAATATAATATTACTGAACCTTCAGTGGAATTTTTATTTGAGGTTTATTGAAGTACGCTGCCAGAAGTTGAAAGTTTGCTGGTGGGCGCAAAGGACTGCATCTCTTTTAACGTTAAGCATGAACGGCTGTTTGGAGTTGCCTGAAGCCCATGGAAGTCGCGCGGGGCATACCCGGGTATATGAAAACACCTTTCATTGTTCTAGTTCAGTAGTTCCTGTGGGAACATGTTAAAACAATTCGCATAGTGGGGGTTGGAGTCCAGCTGGGTCCACTCGGAACGGCGGCCACTGATTGGCCTATTGGAGCCTGCCTCGGGTGATTATGATAATGGAGAATTTGGTGGAATGAAGATTGGCAAGGGAAACCAAAGTACTTGGAGAAACCCTGCCCCAGCGCCACTTTGTCCACCACAAATCCCACTTGGCCAGACCCGGGATCCAACCCGGGCCGCCGCGGTGGGAAGCCAGCGACTTACCGCTTGAGCTATGGCGCGTCCTTGGGAACATGTTTGCTTGCGAAGCCTTTACTCAGCAGCGGCTCTAGTATATTTGCTTATCTCGCGGTCGTTGCCCAGTAAAGGGTGTACATGCTACCCGCTATTCGAAAGTATCGAGTGACACTTAAGTTGAATTTATCATTTCGACAGAATCGTTGTCAAATTCTGCAGATGTAAATTCGTTAAAGAGTTCCATGTTTGGAACGAATTATGAGCAGTCCATGTACAAAAAGCAGAAAGAGCAGTTTCCGTTTCTGGAGTTCCTGCGACTACGATCTGAAAATTTGAATGGCCACGTGATATCCCATGCCTCTGCGTAACGAATCAGCCGAAAGGACTAAATCGTTTTGTACACGTGCTTAATTATGCTCTACACAAGTTATATGAGTTCCATCTAATGGGTGTCATTGTTTTAGAACTACGTGTTTTTGTTTCACGCCACCCTTCACAGCGTCTTCTAAACTTCTGCGCAGACTTTTGTGTGTATGTATAGCAACTGTCACGCCGGTCACGGTAGCCGAGCGGTCTAAGGCATGCACTGTCTTCGCTCGCTCGGAAGCCGGGATCGTGGGTTCGAATCCCACTCAGGGCATGGATGTTTGTGTGCATTTTTCTGTGTTTGTGTACAGGCAGAGGCCTTGCGACGAGCTGATCACTCGCCCAAGGAGTCCTACCGAATGTGTAAGATCAAGAAAAACCGAAGCTAATGGAGAGAAGTTCATGGAGGTAGGCCTAGGCCCACTGGGGCTGTAGTGCCAAGGGAAAAAATAACAACTGTTACAGCCGGGTTAGGAAATCGTCACGACGAACTTCCCAGCCCATTCGCGATAATCAGGAAGTTTCCCTCTACATCATTCGAAATTTCATAGCCTGTTTTACAAAAACTCCGGGCATGAGAACCTGTCTAGAGCCAGTGCAGTATACTGAAGAGCTTCGGAACATGCTTCCTCTGGAACCATTTTAATATTATCTTCCTCAGATACGGTTACTTTAGGTATCCCAGGTGGTTTTTTCCCCCACGAATTTTCCAAGGAAAAATACGGAATTATATTTTATATCTGAAGTCATGAAGAAAACAGGCATGAAATAGGCGGTGAGCAGTCTCTTTTTGCGGCTTGCTTTGATGCCGCTTTCTTGCATAGGTTACTTCTCAACCATGAGAATGTTTCTTCAAAACGTCGGCTGACTTTTACCTCTCTGCACGACGTTATATCTCAGAGGATAGAACTCTGCACCAGGAACTCATCTGGAAAAGGAATGGAGTTCATAGCCATACTTGATGGTAACATCTGTACTGGGGTTGTTTATTTATTACTTGATCGAACCATACGAACCCGGTTCGTGCTCCTGGAGAAATGCCTGGTTTCAGCGGCTGCAACATTCCCGAACGATAGATACGCTTGTTCATTTGCTCCGTGTGCCGGGTACACAAGGCTGCATAAGCTGCAGGCTCTAAGAGGCATGGCTGCAGTAAAGTATCTTTGCTAGCCACCTGTTCCTATCCCAACCTGGCTTTTAACCCTTTGCGGTCAAATTTAATTTCACTGCTGTTCCATTTAAATGACACTGACCTGTGTAATTTCAACGACTATTATCATCTTTACTAAATTTCAGTACAACAAAATACTCCGTGGCTTGTAGTCCGCAAGCGAACTATGCAGACCAAGCGACCGCCGCATGTCGGTGAAGTTAGTGCCAACTTTTTTTGCGGATAGCGGGTGTCACGTGGTCAGCGCAACGGATGCCCAGGTCGTAAATCTCCGTTTTCTAGACCGGAGCCGCTAGTAGCTCCTCCGTTATCATCACAAGGCTGAGTGGACCCCGTTCCAGACCCACTACTAAAAAAATATGGTAGCACCGGGAATCGAACCCGGGACCTCTGGATCTCTAGCCAGGAACTCTGGCCACTAGACCACAGAGACGGTCCTAAATTTCAGTAATGTCGAAAAAATTACAGCGCACCAGTGTGTCGGCGGGCGGGAAAGGGTTAAGCATATATAGTCTTAAACTTTCCCGTTTTTGTGCCTGTACTCTCCCTTTACTTAACCACAATGATGGCACTGGTTAGTGAGTAGGAACGGTATTTGGATGGAGTATCGAATTTGTGAAATGTTAGTTATTTGTGACTCGGCCGCGCCATAACGCAGGCCGTTAATCGCTGCCTTCCCATCCAGGCGGTCCTTGTTCGAGCCGGGTCTGGTCATGTGGGATTTGTGGTGGGCAAAGTGGCGCTGGGGCAGGTTTTCTCCGAGTACTTCGGTTTCCTCAGCCAGTCTTCATTCCACCAGTTGCTCCACAATCACCATCATCCATTATCTGGGGCTGGTACAATAGGCCAGAAGTGGCCGTATTACCAAATGGCCTTAGTCTCAACACCCTAAGAAGAATAAGGAGATACTCGTAACTGCACGCAGTTGTAACACTCAGTATTCTACACAATCGAAAAGTGAATACAGCTACAAATACTCGTAACTGCTTTGTATTATCTACTCGTTGCTTGGTAACGGCTTCTAGCAGTGCTGATTTCCTTCACTAGTAGTGTGCTTAGAGTATTCTGTCCTCGCTGGTGTTTCATTGCATGTTACCATCACCTTCGAAGTTGATGTTTATATATGGACCTTCGAAGTTGATATTTGTATTTGGGATAAGGTTAACTTTGTTGTTTTGGTTGTCTTCTTCCTGCTGTTGTTCCACTTGCTTTCTTTCACTTTCCAGGGCCAACGGCTTCTGCCACTTCTCCAGTAATTTGATTCCCATTTCTATTAATATATTAGCATCAGAGTTACTTTACGACTGGCGGGTAACCGCCAGTTATTTCGTCTTGTCGACAAGCGTCTGGGGTCTCATGACCAGTATTTTTAAGTGGTCATAGCCCTTATGTAACATCCCTCTCTGACGGGAGCATGGGTCCGTCGTTTACAGTTGCTGCTGGCCCTCTCCAGCGCAGTCATTGTCGGGTTCGAGTCCCGTGGGACTCATGATCATATTTTACTATGTCAGATTCGAGAGTCTCAGTCTCCCAACCTGGAGGGCCAGGTCCCCGTAATTTTACCCCCCCATGAAGAGGTTGGCGTAGTTATATCCCCATAGCATGCGTTCAGCAATCCCCTGATCACACAGACCGACGGACCTGATGTACGTGTGTTTATTTCTGCTGCTTCACACCAGTTATTCGATTTTTCATCGCAACATTCAGCGTCATATATCCTGGTGATCTCGTCATTCCCGTCGGTGTCTTCAGTACCGAAGTTAGTGCGTGGTCTTCGAGCATGCCTTGGTTGTCTGATTGTACTTTTCGTCACTGCACATGCAAGAAATGCCGTTTGCGTGTATAAGTAGGTGATTCAGGAGACGCCGCTACGTCCAAACAGCATTTGTTCTGTGAATGTCCGTTGGTTGATCTCTGCCGAATTCAGATGCTTCTCACTGTTCAGTCCGCCAATGATGTAGATCTTACCGCAGAGCGTAGATGCGCTGGTATTGGAGCGTGTCTTCTTCATGGCAACGATCATGGACAGCTGGTTTGTCCGGTAGTCATATCTCAGCCGTGTTATGGCGATGGCAAACTCGCCCCCCCCCCTACCTTTGCCACACTCACGAAGGATCTGCGTGTGCATAGGAGGCACCGTTCGCCACGTTTTGGTCCTGCAGGAGTTGAAATAATCCGTTCCGATTGGAACCTCTATCACTTAAATGGTGAAACCAATCACTGCCATGCCATGGGATGTTCGCGTTCCAGTCAGGTCAGCCGTTTCTATCCCAACCCATCGGTCTGCGCGTGTCATACGTTCGGATGTAATTCATTGAAATGTTCCCTCCCCGCCCTGCAATTGCAAATAGGATATCAGAGGGGATACGTGGCCGGGAAAACTTTCGAGTACGAACTTCACGCAGGAGCTGAAGCAGACGCAATATTATTTCACGACAGTCATCATTTTTCCGCCACATAAGGGTGATCCATTACATCGTCGAGGAAAAATTGTGACCAGCAGTTCCAGTCTGAATTTGTTCATGAGGTCCATGATTTTCCTTTTCCATTCTCCGGGTCGTGGCTGATCCCCCGCAGAATGCTGTCCCACACACTTCCTCAGTCTTCATATTAGCTCGTCCGCTTGCAGTTCCTCTGACAGAAATTCCAAGTGTTTCTCGCCTTGACGCGGTTCTTGCACAGAGTTGAACATCACGAAGCAGCGCGGGTCCCCTTCCGTGCCGCAGCAGAAGTTGTCCCTTGCGGAACACTTGATGCCGATACAGTTCTCAGGGACCAACATGATCCTGAGGAAGTCGCAGCAGAGTTCAAGAAAGCCTAGCCTCAGCTGACACACGTTCTCCACGTTGGTGTTCACATTCCTTATATAAGCGCACTCGAGTATCAATCTCATGGTCTCTGAGTGCACGCCGGGCAGGAGGACGTCAGAATGTAATGTTAGGGTGACAAGTTTGCTGAAATATGCGCTTCACGTCGAAAGAACCAGCCTGTGAACCGTTTTCCGTCCCAAGTATCGCGCCGCAAAATAAATTCTTATTTCGTAAATCATTGAAGAATTCTGTAGAGTGGGGGCTCATGCACTTCGGCTCTCCCCGGAACTTCTTTGTGAAAGGCCGCTGTCACCTCCAACAGTTCAGTTAAATGAAGCTCTGCTGGCACCATTTGTCGGGCGTTAGTGACTAGATACAGTGCTTGGATTCGTTATTGAATTTGCTGGATGCTCGTTAGTTAGTTAGTTAGTTATTGGAGAGGGTGGGTTTCCCCATGCACTGAGACCTGTATTGGTCCATTGTGCTTCCCTCTATGATTTCTACCAGTCTCTATATCCTACCGGTACTGGTGCTTACCATCAGTCCCGCCCAGCCAGCGAGACCGGCTCTACTAGCTGAGAGGTATCTATAATGCTTCCCCCCTCTACCAGAGGTATTAGAGACTGCTGTTGGGCGGGAAACATCCGCAGTTTGGCTCAGTGATCCCCTTTGGAGATATGAGGTTCTTTTACGTGCCGTAAAGCTACGACACGGGACCCACGGCTTAAAGTTCCTCCCGGAGGACTTGTTCCTTGAATTTTTCCGCCCTTAAAAATTCGACGACCTCCGCCGGGTTTAAACCCGCGTATCACGAGTAATGAGGTGGGAACGTTACCTCTAGACTACGGAGGCCGCTCTGGATGCTCGTTACTCGTACCCAGGTCAGAGTCAGAGTCGAAGTCACGTTACGACCAACGGGCAGTCTTGATGTCAAGCTCCAACTGGTGTCTAAGACCAAATTTGTTACTGTCAGGCTTCTGCGGGTTTGTCGACATGGTGTTCCCTCCCTGACGAGAGGACGGGCCTGTCATTTACCGTGCTCGTGTAGTACATGTCATCAGTATTTAGGGTTTTACATGTCGGCATTCTGCGTAATTGTCAGGAGTCCGGTTCCTTGTGGATACATGTAACTCTAGTATATATGTACAAAGCCTCTTGTCAGTCTAGGCTAGGCACAGAAAATCAGGCCCTAACTCATGCAGCTCATGTTAACATCTGCTGCCTAGTCACTTGAATGGTCCTACGCTTGACCGCTGCCAAGCTTAAGTCTCTTATTTTCACTTCGCCTTTTCCGATGTCGCGAACATTTGCATATTGATGGTTTCCTATGACCTCTGCTTGTTGCCTGCATTATTTCGTTATGTAATCTTAAATATACGGTACTTGAAATGACGTTCAATTCGCGGACCGATGTGCAGCTAGGAAATTTGTATTCGTACCTTGTCAGAGTTACTTTACGACTGGCGGTTTACCGTCAATCCGCCGTCTTGGCGTCAAGCCTCTTGAGGACCAATACCGGAGTTCTTTTTTTTTTCAGTACAACTGACCACTTGCTGTCATAGTCCTTGTATAAGATTCCCTCAGACGAGAAGATGGGCTTGTCTCTTATGAATACGCTTGGCCTTTGTCAAGTGTACGTATCGCACATAGAGCGTGTTATTGACAATTCCTTCTTTTGCACTTTACAAATCCTCTGTCAGTACAGGCTTTACAGAGCAGGTCATGAATAGCTTACGTATCTTATGCTACAACGGCAGCTTAGTCACTTGCAAGGTCCTAAGCTTTACCGCAGCCAAGTTTAAGCCTCTTTATATTTTCTGTATCTGGCTTCACCTTGGCCTATGCTGTGACTGCTGCGTGACTGCAAAATTGCTGCTGGTCTTCTGCACCACAGTTATTTTTGGTTCCCAGTCCTACGGGTGAATATGGGAAATCTCATTTCGAAAAATTGTTGTAAACTCAATTGCCGCGAAAGAAATTTATAACGCATTTTAGTGTACATATTATTGACCAGGTAACTGACTTTTGACTCAGCCTGTGTAAGTATGTGTACGTACGTACGTACGTGTGTGTGTGTGTGTGTGTGTGTGTGCATGTGTATAATATAAAAGCGAACCTAAAATTGCTGATAAGCCAGACAGGATACCGTATTTACGCATGTATAGGCCGCAGCACAATTTTCAGACAGAAATTATAGAAAAAATAATTTTCTTGGAATATTATTTCAGGAGTAGAACACCCTGTATTACTAATTATGAATATATATATTTTTTTAAATGAAGTGTGATTTCGAATATAAGCCGCACCCCAGTTTTCCTCTTGAATTTTTTGGCAAAAACTGTGCGGCCAATACATGCGTAAATACGGCATTTCACCTGCGTACTTCATAATTTGTGTTGGTGTTGCCTTTCATCTTCTGAACAAACGTTTGCCATGTACACTATTCAACTTGCACTGTCAGATTTCGAACCTTTCTCTTAGCTGTATATATAAAATATGTTATTACACATTTATCAAGTTGGCAGTGGCGTTTAGTTGGCTGCCCGCAAATTTCAGCTGCCTTATTTGGTCATAGCGAGCTCGCAGTAACCAACCTGTCCAGTGGGTTTATGAAAGCGACATAATCGCCCAAACTCGAACAATTGTGAGCTATGACTCAACAGCAGTGTCTTCCTAATCAATCTTAAGAGGTATTGACAACTTAACCATATGATTATTATTGGAGGCGGAGGTTATGTAGCCTCTTCTAATATTTAAGGTTAATGTAATATTCCTGTTATTCTAAGAGCCTGGATACCGCAATCGGTATAGCGACTGACTACGGGCTGGAGAGCCGAGGGGTCGGAGTTCGAGTCCCGGTAGGGTCAAGAGTTTTCTCCTCTCCACGTCATCCAGACTTGTTCTGCCCTCAGCCCCCTGTTCAGTGGGCACCGGAGGTTAAAGCGGTAGGGGTGAAACTGACTACTCACCTCCAACGAGCACCGCGTTCAAGAATACGTTGATCTATACGTGTTCATGGCGTAGTGGTTTATTAGTTTAACACGGACAGTTTTACCGCATTCTCGATTTAAATCTGGAATATTACATAATCCGTTCTTTGCGTTTAATTGGCGCCGTGTTCGTATCCACAGAATTGGTTTTGTTGTACTTTCCTAAAGCTTTTGTATGACTGCTTGATTCCTTGCCTTAACCATTATAGTCGAACTTTCAGTCACTTTCACTACGAGACTAATGTAACGACACAGTGAAGATGTATTTAGGTGATTTTTAAGAGCATTGGCCCACTGCCGGATCTGTTAGCCTGCTCATGCAGTTCTTTGTACCCACAAACTAAGACGTCAGCAAGCTTATACTAGAGACGACCAGCTTTATTGCGGCATTGTTAATAGTTCAATCGTTAATTGTATTGATTCACTTGTTAGATGGGAATGTTCGAGAATGTGGATAGTTTTCGAGTGTTAAGAGTGCTCTAATTGCCTGTGACATACAAATTATGTTACTTCTTTATAGGACCTTATTACGAACTCTCGTATGCATGTGGTCCCAAATGAGCTTGCACGTCAGTTGTCCCTTTTGTTTTACAAAAGATATTTCAGTCTAAACAGTCACAACACGTCTATCTATCTATATATATATAATATATTCTTGTGTAACAGTAAATTAGTATTGTCTCTGTAACGTGATATCCTAATTCTGATTTGCGGCTTCCAGTTTTATTCTGAAAGAGACTAAAATAAATACAATACAGTAAGCCGTATTGTTTAGGATACGTGACGTATGAGGGGGCACGCGATAGCGTAGTTGGCTGAGGCACTATGCTACAAGCCGGAAGGTCGTGGGTTTTATTACTAATGAGGTCATTGGATTTTTTTTTTTTATTGATTTAGTCCTTCCAGCCGCACTATGGCCCTGAGGTCGACTCAGCCTCCAACAGAAATAAGTATCAGGAATCTTCCTGGGGTTCAAGAGTGGCCGGCGCGTAAGGCTGACAACCTTACCGCCGTGTGAGAGCCGACCGTCTAGATAATGTGGGAACCTCAACGTCTTACAACCCTATTGGCCTCCATGGCCTGTTACAGGGATAGCTTTACCTATTTACGTTTTACATGGCGTATGTACCATCTTCTGACGTAAAATATTTATGTACACAGGTAATATTGGACAGTGTATGTTGCTGTATTGACTAGTGTAAATATCTTAATCTACCACTCTGGAATACAGAAAGGCCAGCATGTATGTTGGCGCAGAAAGTACATATCAGTTTGAAATTATACTGGATGTTGTAACCGAAATCAGCAAATGTGTGATATTTTTGCTACCAGAGTACCCTCAGCACCACCACACCCACGTCTCGTGTATGTGGGCGGCCTTGGCCCAACTCTGCTTTCCTGCGGCCGCTGTTACATGTTGTATGCTTGGCATGTTCGCTGCAGTTGGGCTAATTAAACTGCCTCTGTCAGATTAGCGCACTGTGTTTCTCTTGCAAAATGTAATGCCTACGTTGTGGCATTTTGTGTTCTCACTGACATGAATATGAATATTACGGACTACTGGGACGTGGTACCATGTAATCTAATGGGTACCAGCATTTCGGAGGAACCTGATGCCTCCATCTTCAGCGTAGACAAGGACAGTGACACATCCCAGAAGTCGGTAACTTTGTTTTTATTTGCAACTTTATGGTTATGCTATTTTCATGATAGTAAAGATCACAGTGGCCGCGCGGTGTAAGGCATGAACTGTCTTCGCTCTCTCGAACGCCGGGATTGTGGATTCGAATCCCAATCGAGGTATGGATGTCTGTGTGCGTGCGTGTACGTGTGCGTTCAGCAACCTTGCGACGGGCTGATCCATGGTCCAAGAAGTCCTACCGATTGTGTATAGGATTAATAAATTGAAAAAGCGTCCAAGAACAAATAAAAGGGACCGTAGAGGCATAGATAAAGAAGCCATGTATTGAGAATATATGTTGACTTCTCCAATCGGATTGCAACCTCCCCAACCTCATCGATTACTGTGTATTTGAGTCGGAGAATATGAATGTTTCTTTCTCAGGATAAAGGCCCTGTTGCATAGGACACTCGAAAGCTTTAAGCAGTGCCTGGCCCGACCCTGAGAAGTTTGTAAGTCAATATTTTTCTGTGTATATTTTTCCAGGAAGGAATCTATTAAGAGTCATCAGTCGTGACACGCTATTTATATCGTCGCCAGAAAATAGGAGTGCGGTGTGAGGCAGGATGCAGACTGCCGACACTGGGACGGAAACACCTCTTTCCTCTGAAGTAATTGGTTGAATTCCTATGTTTATGTCTCTTCGCACACATTTGTACGTGAACCTTCACTCTACATGTCGGATTTTTGCAGGATAATTTGATGTTGATTTTTCTAACGATAATATCCATTGGTGGTTTTTTCTCAGTCTATCTGTGCTAATGCTGGGATAGTACCTCGATCCCGATCGCGCCGTAAAATAAGAGTTGCCACCATATGATATTAACTTCCGGTTTTACGGGACTCAGATACGGATGACTGAAGCGCTTAGCTCATTTCGTGACGGCTGATAAATCCAAAGCTGTGTTATAGTTTCTTTCGCTCATGAAAGTAAAAAACCGAAAAAAAAACTAATTTTTTATTCCGCAAGCGAACTATACCGACCGAGCGACTCCCGCTTGTCGGCAAAGTTAGTGCCAACTTTAGCGGATAGAGGGTGTCACGCGGTCAGCGCAACGAATCCCAACGCCCGTTAATTTCGGTTTTATAGACCGGAGCCGCTGTTTCCTTGAAATACAACTCCTCAGTTATCCTCACGAGGCTGAGTGGACCCCGTTCCAGACTCACTACTTCTCAGAGAATGTAATAGCGCCATAAATCGAACTCGGGACCTCTGGATCTGTAGCCAGGAACTCTGACCATTAGACCACAGAGGCGGTCGAAAGTAAGACACCATGTTCGGATATACTACATATAAAACACTCTTTATCAACAGAAATATTAATGTGATGATAATGAATTACTGCTTTGGGCAATTCACTATTAATATATTGTCTTCACTGATATTGCGATTATGCTTATTACTCTTGCTTGAGGCTTCCATAACGGTAACTCTGAATAGCTGTTGACAGTAACAAACCACATGTTCAGGTAACCGATGTGGTGTAAGTTTTGAGGTTTCACCGGCGGTGATTGCTCTGCCTGTGGACTTCTTGCTTATAACACCGTGTAGTCTTATAGTTGGAGAACGTTTCGGAACGATAGACCCTGAAGATGGAGGTAACTTGTTCCCCTCGGACGGTGATGCCAACGCACAGAACTGCACGATGACAGCACAGGCTAGCGGACTCCGTTGTGTTCATATGCCACGCTTATTTTTATATTGCTAGTGGGGTGGGACTAAGTCCCTTGTACTGCGGCCACTTCTGGCCTATTGTACCAGCCCCAGATGATAGGTGAGGGTGACTGTGGAGCAATTGGTGGCATGAAGATTGGCAGGGGAAACCGAAGTACTCGGAGAAAACGTTCCCCAGCGCCACTTTGTCTACCACAAATCCCACTTGATCAGAGCGGGGATCGAACCCGGGGCCGCCACGGTGGGAAGCCAGCGGCTAACCGCTTGAGCTATGGCGCGGCCACATGGCAGTAACTAACGAACTGCCCGGAGAACTGAGTTCTTCAGAAGCCGCCAGCCGCTCAGGTACTGAAGAATTCCTCAACATTTTACGGAACCGAAAGGTTTATAACCGTGTTCACAAAAGCCCGCCACTGGTCCCTGTTCTGTGCCAAATGAGTCCAGTCCATAGGACCTCATCCTATTTTTGTAAGACCTTCATGACCGTCCCCCGGGGGTAAAGTTGCCGGGGCGTGAAGCTGACCACTCCTCAAACCAGTGCCGAGGTCAAGAAAAGTGTATCAATACATCCACTCCCCCATACGTCTTCGTGGCGTAGTGCTTAATTAGATAAACACAGGGACAACTTTACATTTTTTTTTACTGTACTTCGTGTCCATCTTTCTTGGCTTAGGTCGTTCCAAAGAATCCTCCCAAACGCGAGGCCCTGAATAATATTTCGTAAGACAGTTCTTTTTACCATGAAGAGTTGTCGCCCAGCCTCCAAGTTGAAGGAACGCCCCTTGTCGACTGTCAGCGACAGCTTATTCAGTATTTCCGCGGGTACACTCCACATCTGGAGGTAGTCTCGATCCGCAACCCAAGGACGTGTGATGTCCTGGTGTCAAGGGACTCAGTTAACGTTGTTGTGGCGTTGATTGTAATAGTGTGACTCTGCAATAACAACTGTGCTCATACTGCGAATAATTGTGGAATTAAAATTCTTTTCATTGTCATTACAGAAATTTTTAGTAGTGTTTCTAATTTACTGCAGAGAATGGAAGAGAAATGTCATAGGGTCTCCCCCCCCCCTCCAAGCCATTTCGAAATTCGACATTCGTTATCATTTTTCCGTGCAAAGCCTTCATTAATTTTTATTGTTTGATTCTTGAAGGTTGTTTGTTCTTTAATGTTATATAATGCAAGACATAAAACAAGTGGAATGTTTATCGTTGAAAGTTTGTTGCGATGTAAGACCCCCGCCTGAAAGTCCGTTCTAGTACTACACTGGTTGGCTTAGCCACGTGGAAGATACATTGTAGAAAATAGCTGGAAATGTTTCTCCTATTATTCTACTTCCCTTACCTTGAAAAAATATAAGTAGCGATTACCATGCTGTCTGTGTGTCTTTGCGTCTGTGTAACCCCCTATGAGCTTTCAAATGGCTGAACCAGTCTTTGTGAAACTTCGGTGTGTAACATGGATGGACACAGCGTTGCTAGGTAACTGACCTCGAAACACCTCGCGACCGAATACACGCAAGGCAACAGTGGGACTGCGGCATTTTCTATGCGGTCGGCGCCATGACCGTTGCTATGCGATCGCTCGGTAAGCGCGTTCCAACAACAGAGAGACTATTTCTGTGTGGTCGGTGAGAAGGCTTTATAACGAGATTCCAGGAATAACCAAGGACCATTAAGAAGTATATGAGAGTGTTTAAATGACGGCCACGGGAAGTTCGTCATGCGAAGAGTTGGCGTGTGATTGGAAGACCTTAATTATATGTAATACTTTGATTTGAAACGCTAGTTTCTGTGTTTAGATCCATTACCAAGAGAGGACGTGTGTGCCTGTAACAGTGGATTATGAAGTGTATGTAAATCAGCGATAGCGCTGTGTTAAGAGTGTAATTAAGAGAGAGTGTGTAACCAAGCTGTTAATAAATGCAATCATCCGAACTAGAAGCCTTCATTTCCTCACGCGTACCCTCCTACACGTGACATTATCATGGCACCAGAGCTCATTTCAACGGCGTACTTCATAAATTCCTCCCTTTGTCTGTGTGTCTATATGTGTGTCCCCGCCAACCGTTGGAAGGCAACGACTCTGTAAAAACGTTACCGCGGCAGTGAATAAACTCAACAATTGAACGCGTCGTTTTCTTTGCGGTCCGAGTCATATCATAGGAAAGTAGCCGATAGTTTTTCCCAGAACTTGTTTTGAAGGAGGCAGTTGTGTTCTTAAATAATGTGATTCATTTTCTTATTTGTATTATGTGTATGTGTACTGTAATGTTCAAAACGAAGACTTCTTTGAGGTTCATAATGAATACTCTCTGCTGGAAGAGCTTCTTTTTATGTAGTTCAGACATTGTAGCCACATCACTTGGATTTCAAGACGCGTTAGAATTAAAATATCGTCTTTCTCCCTTGGTTCAGCATTGTTACGGTATTTTCCCCTTAACCTTTCGTCAGCTGTGCCGGCTGGGGAAGGTAAGGAAAGACCGTTCTGAGAATGGTCGGAGTATTATACTATTCAGCTTGAAAACATTTGTCACATGCCGCGAATGAATTACGTAACGTGTTTAGTTCTCTACAGATAAACGTATGTTTGTAACATTTGTTTAACGATGGTGTATCATGAGAATTTTCACAGCGACATTAAGAACGGAGTGAGCCGGAGTAGTGTTGTCGGTATAGTGACTGGCTACGGGATGGACCGATGGGTCGGAGTTCGAGTCCCGGTAGGGTGAAGAATTATCTCTTCTCCACATCGTCCAGACCGGCTCTAGGGTTCACACAGCCTCCTGTCCAATGGGTACTGGGGGCTCTTTCCCAGAGTTTAAAGCGGCCGGGGCGGGAAGCTTACCACTCACTCCAGCTAGTGCCGACGTCAAGAAAATGTGGGTATATACATCCACTCCCCCATACGTCTTCATAGTGTGGTGCTTTATTAGTTAAGCACAGGGATAACTTTACCTGACATTAAGAACCGAATTGCAGCGACATAATAATGAAGAGTATCGCCCATGCTTTGGACAGAATAACATCTTTCTCTCTTTGTCACACTTACGTGACGTCACCACATACTACTATGGACTGAGTAGGCTACTGAAGGCGATGGTTGCTTCCCAAATTTACCTGCCGGCGGTGTAGCTTGTAGTGGAACAACGAGCCTGCACGTAACTTGGCGGGTTGCCGCCCCGACCAAGACGGAGCTACTGTGTTGCGGCGTTACCATGCATTTCATGTTGTTAAGCATTGAATTACGCAATCAATATTTGTACAGTATGATAATGACATTGATTATATTTTATTTGATAAGATAATCATCGTCTGTATCGTCTGATTTCATCGAAGGTACAGTGCTCGGCTCCATGACCTCGCCTTACGCTGTTTTATACGCAGAATCCCATATCTCCACATTCCTTCCAAATTTACGCGTCGGTAGTGCTTATGGCCTCTTCAGATAATCTCTCGACGTCCAAAATAAGTGTTATATCTCTCGAAGTCTTACAATATGACTTGTGCTCATACACATTCAGTAGGAGGATCAATACTAGGCCGCGCCATAGCTCAAGCGGTTAGTCGATGGCTTCCCACCGCGGCGGCCCGGGTTCAGTTCCGGGTCTGGTCAAATGGGATTTGTGGTGGATGAAGTGGCGCTGAGGCAGGTTTTCTCCGAGTACTTCGGTTTCCCCTGCCAATCTTCATTCCACCAATTGCTCCACAATCACCCTCACCTATCATCTGGGGCTGGTACAATAGGCCAGAAGTGGCCGCAGTACAAGGGACTTAGTCCAACCCCACTAGCAATAAAAAGAATCAACACTAGAGGTCTGTGATATCCCTAGCCCTGTAGAACAGGTAATGTTTGGGTTCGGACTCGGTTCTTCTGATAGCTGTCCTCGGGCTTTATTGGTCATTTTATTTTCGCAAAGAAAAACGTATTCCTAGTTCTCGTGGCAAAAAATAACTGACGCAGATATGAAGGTGCTTGTGATGAGCGAGTTACAGTGGGAGGGCAGACACACTTTCCTGGGAATTCCCGGTCGTTGCTAAATTGAAATGCGATGACCACATTTTGACCAGGGGTGATACAAAGTGAGATATACGGAATTACTGGGGTTTTGTACTTTTTCCATCGTCCGGAATTCTAGGTAATAGAGGACACGATGTTTCGCAAACTGGATCTGTTTCCGTCTTCAGGTGAGAAAGAAAGACACCTACTATGTTGGGCCCCTTAAAAAAATCTAATCTCAGTACTGAGATTGAATGTCCTCTAGAATTCCGGACAATGGAAAAGTCCAAACCCCCATTAATTCTGTGTGTCATTCACCATCGTTAGAGCCCTTTAGATCCTACATAGTGGGAGCGCGTAAAATGCCAGCCCATTTTAAGTTGCTCTGCCACGTAAACTAGAAGCTGCTATATAAATTGTCACTGTTGTAAATCCATTGCCGGTGAGAGTAATATTGAGGAATATTTACATCCGCCATCTTCATACATACTTCAAGGAGTAAGGGGCGAACAGACTAGAGCATGTTCCTCATTGTGTTGCACAGACACCAGTCCTTTTTAACATTATGGCTGGTTCTGGTTTTGTAGACCGTTCCTAGCCCAGAATGAAAATAGGGTCACTGCACGGAAAGTTAAATGTTAAGGATTTGTCACCACATCCTGCCAGAATATCCCTCACTACGCTACGTAAAGGAAGCAGAAAGGTTTGCACAGTTTAGTCATGTCCAGCACTCCGGACAGTATAGTGCATCCACTGACGTGTGTACTGGTGACTGACTGACTGTAACCACATCCTACCAGAATATCCCTCACTACGCTACGTAAAGGAAGCAGAAAGGTTTGCACAGTTTAGTCATGTCCAGCACTCCGGACAGTGTAGTGCATCCACTGACGTGTGTACTGGTGACTGACTGACTGACTGTAAGCGCACATCCTACCAGAACATCCCTCACTACCGTACGCAAAGGAAGCAGAAAGGTTTGCAAAGTTTAGTTATGGCCGGCACTCCGGACAGTGTAGTGCATCCACTGACGTGTGTACTGGTGACTGACTGTAAGCGCACATCCTACCAGAATATCCCTCACTACGCTACGTAAAGGAAGCAGAAAGGTTTGCACAGTTTAGTCATGTCCAGCACTCCGGACAGTGTAGTGCATCCACTGACGNTCCGGACAATGGAAAAGTCCAAACCCCCATTAATTCTGTGTGTCATTCACCATCGTTAGAGCCCTTTAGATCCTACATAGTGGGAGCGCGTAAAATGCCAGCCCATTTTAAGTTGCTCTGCCACGTAAACTAGAAGCTGCTATATAAATTGTCACTGTTGTAAATCCAGTGCCGGTGAGAGTAATATTGAGGAATATTTACATCCGCCATCTTCATACATACTTCAAGGAGTAAGGGGCGAACAGACTAGAGCATGTTCCTCATTGTGTTGCACAGACACCAGTCCTTTTTAACATTATGGCTGGTTCTGGTTTTGTAGACCGTTCCTAGCCCAGAATGAAAATAGGGTCACTGCACGGAAAGTTAAATGTTAAGGATTTGTCACCACATCCTGCCAGAATATCCCTCACTACGCTACGCAAAGGAAGCAGAAATGTTTGCACAGTTTAGTCATGTCCAGCACTCCGGACAGTGTAGTGCATCCACTGACGTGTGTACTGGTGACTGACTGACTGTAACCACATCCTACCAGAATATTCCTCACTACCGTACGCAAAGGAAGCAGAAATGTTTGCACAGTTTAGTCATGTCCAGCACTCCGGACAGTGTAGTGCATCCACTGACGTGTGTACTGGCGACTGACTAGAAGCGCATATCGTACATGGCACTAACTTTGCACTTATTGGTGAAGGTTGGAGAGCGTGCGGATACCCTGACGACTGTAAAACACCCAGTTGTGTCAGAATGGAGCTGAGTTGCAGGATTCTAAAATCAGATCTTAAGCCAGATGTTCCCTGCAAGTTAATGTTTGTATCTGATTATAGGGCTAAAGTTCAAGGATTATTGGGCTTTGTATGTTAAAAGAAACACAGTAGTCATGGCAGCTCTAAAACAGATGGGGCTTCAATCGGGCTGGGATAGGAGGAGGTTGGTCGACGGTCCGGTAGGGTAATAACGTGAAGGTAGACATCGGGCTCGGGTTGGGTCGGGGCAGGCCGGGTTAAATTCTAAATCTCGGGCCATGCTGATTTGTGTCATGAGGTAATACGACCATATGTTGTAAATTGGTGCACTGCAGTTTTCCCTTGTTGAGTGAAGCGTTAATTAAAATTGATAATTAATATCTGAAGTGGGTAGATAAATTCAAGCTCTTATCACTTGGGGTTGAATAAATTGTTGCACCTCGACATGCGGAGGTCTCAGGCGCGGGTGTGTTCCTGGTTTCTCTTATATCAATACACAGAACAACGCCGAAACACAGAAAGATGGTCCATAACTGTAAAGGAACAAACAGGTGGGAGTGGAACGTTTCGAGAAATGTGTTCCTGGACTGATGACTGAACAAGGGATATGAAGAAACAGAACTAATGAAGAATTGAAGGAATGACGTATATAAAACTCCTGACATGGTAGAGAATAATAAAGGAGAAAACTGGAGTTGTAGGGCATGTGATTAGAATGGGTCATGCAGGTAGAAGAAAAGTGGGAATACCCGAATTGAAATGGCTGGAAAATTGAGAGAATGTTAACGAGAGTAGAAAGGTCAGATAATGGAGATGATTGGGAATCTGTTGTTTAGGAGAACCGTAGACCTAAGGAGTATGTGAGAAGGCTTGTTCTGATGCTGTATAGGGGTCGTCCGTAATGTCACTTCGAGTTACGCATAAATATTTTTTCCACCAACCACATTGACACTGTTAGTCATTAACCATCGCTGTCATGGTGCACCGCTGAAAAGCGCCTTTTCTCAAGATTTAATGGTGAACTATAAACGCCTCCCCTAGTATATAAAATCAGTTTAAAAAATAGCTTGAATTTTAATTTTACTTGTAAGAATTGTTTAACATATTCTGCTTAATTATAGCAGGTTAATATTAATATTATCGTATTATCATTCGTAAGAGATTTACAAAGGCAGTTCAATAAGTGAATATTCAGCTGTGAAGTGTTAACCAGTTTTCCCCTCGTTGGTGTCTCCACCTTATCGTGGTGAGGTTTGAGTATGCCAAGGACCCTGAGAGCTATACCAGCGGTAGCGTAGCTACTGGCAGGGCCTCCCTTGCTGGACAGGTCAAAGGGTAGGCATCAGACGAAGAGAGACACCGAAAACTGATGCCGGAAGCAGCGTCATCAGCGGCGACTTGAAGCACAGAGAAAATGATGCTCGAGATGGTTCAAGTTCGTATAGCAACAGGCGTGACCAGAGTGGTTTGAACGGCTGTTGTACTGCGATGTGGAAAGCAAATGGAAAAACTACCACATTATCACTATTCCTGGATAGTCTCTTTCCAAAAACAGAAGATCGCATTAAGTGGAGAAACTGTTTTGGAAGAGGCTGTGGACCTGTCATCTGACAGATTACTGATGAATGAATGAAGTGCATGTGTCGTTTAAGGGTACTAGATTCACTATGGTTCGTTGCTTATGTTTGTTCAACATGCCCTTCCGCAGCCCGTCACGCAACTTCTGTTTTAATTTAGATGTGACACGTTTAACGACAACTTTACATAAATACCGAGAAATTTTCTGTGCCCATTGCACTAATTATTCGTATTTCCGTTAATAGTTGTACAGAAAAACGGGTTACATGTTTTCTCCTTAAGATATATAATTTTTAGGAGGTGAAACAAAAGTTATCTATCTTATGAGTATGTTTTTCAACTTTTATGTGTAAGTCAGCCATGGCCTCCAGAACACAACTACAGTTAAAGAAAAATAAAGCTAACAATATTTATTTGACTGGTTTGGCTTGCGTCGTGTTTGATTTATTATATTTATGTAGTGTTTTATTACAGCACAATACTGAATTTCTTCTAAACAATATTAAAATCCACTTCATATCTTACAGGAAACGCATTACGTCATTGCTACAAAGATAAGCCGCTTAATGTTGTTTAGGAAAACAATTGCCATTAATCGAGAAAACCACACTAAACACAACAGCAGAATTCAAAGTTTTGGTATGATGAAGCAGGTGATACATATAGAACAACTGAGCTTTTAAAGGTTAAACAACTTAATATTGTTTTCTGGTATATAACACATTGTAGTTCAGAGAGAACCCGACGTTTCGTAGGAAGATGTCACCATGTTCATGATAAGCCCAACAAGAATTCTACCGATTGTCTGGGTTACTTTCGACCTTGAAAATGGAGCCGATATATTCATCCGAAATTGCGGTATGTCTCCTGACTACACGGCGTTACTGAATTCGTCGTAGTGGCCCTTGTGTGAATATCAAATCCGAAATGTGTGTATAATTTTGTTCAAGGTGTGGAATAACAACAGTTCAGGCATTCAGTAACCCTCTGTAGTCCTGACTTCTCGCCAGTTTGAGTCGACCATTATAATGTAACGGAATAGTTGTACGTGAACTGAAAGTTTTCTTAATACAAGGGAAAAATTCATGGTAATCTAAATTCCTTCTGCCGGACGCACCGCTGTATTGTTTTATTGCTAGTGGGGTGGGACTAAGTCCCTTGTACTGCGGCCACTTCTGGCCTATTGTACCAGCCCCAGATGATAGGTGAGGGTGATTGTGGAGCAATTGGAGGAATGAAGGCTGGCAGGGGAAACCGAAGTACTCGGAGAAAACCTGCCCTAGCGCCACTTTGTCCACCACAAATCCCACTTGACTCGAACCCGGGCCCCCGCGGTGGGAAGCCATCGACTAACCGCTTGAGCTATGGCGCGGCCATACGCAGCGTTGTAAGTGTACACTGTATAATGTAATAGTCTTGTTTAAACGCCGTATTGAAATACTGTTGTGTCTTGCTTTATGTTGTTTTGTGTTTAGATTAAATGCGTTGGCAGGAGTTGCGGTGGAACTAATTGATTTTATTTCCACGGTGCTGTGTGGGTGTCACCATGCGCAATGCATTCTTCCACCGTAAGCAGAAAATTTGAGCGTTAGGCGGGCGCTCCCTCTGAACGTTTTCCAAACGTTCGTTTGCTGTCTTCATATTAATAACAGTTGCATTCTCGTTTCATCTTTTCGCTCGCCTTGTCATTTCTGTGCTGCACTGAACTGTTGTGGCAGAAATGTCCCTACAGGCTTGATGACCGAGGAGTCGAGGTTCCATTTTCGGTGGGGACAGCGTCCAGGCTGGCTAGTATCGACGTTACGAATGCGTGGGTTAACTATTGTCCCCCTTCCCCGTACGTCCTCATATCGTGGCCCTCAGTTAAGCATAGAGACAGATTTAATTCTGCCTTAAAGCAATCAATTTGTGATCTAGAATTAACGAAGTTAAGGCAGGACGGAAATTAGGTGTATAGTATTGTTTTTCGTACTTCGTTAAAACTCACACTCCGCCAAGCAGTTTGCAGATAGAAGTTGTGGATATTTTATCGTATATAGACTTGAAAATATTACAGATTAAGTAAACTATAAGAGAGACCGCCGGTCACGGTAGCCGAGCGATCTAAGGCATGTACTCTCTTCGCTGGCTTGGAATCCCGGATTTTGGGTTCGAATCCCACTCAGGGCATGGATGTTTGGTGTTTGTGCGTGTGCGTTTTTCTGTGTTTGTGTACAAGTAGAGGCTTTGCGACGAGCTGATTACCCACCCAAAGAGCCCTACCGAATGTCTAAGATCTAGTAAACCGAAGTGAAACGGAGAGTTTCATTGAGGTTGGCCAAGGTCCGGTGGGGCTGTAGCGCCAAAGGAAAACAAGACAGACAAATGTCATATGTTATTCTGATTAATTTTGTCTCCCAAATATTTATTTACGAGAAAGAAAACAATGAGTAAGCCCATACGAAATTATCACCCATTATTGGAGTCGATCCATCCTCTTAACAGAANGTGGGGGGGGGGGGGGGGGGGAAGAGCGCCCGGCGCGTAAGGCTGATAACCTCACCGCCGTCTGCGAGTCGATTCTTAGAACACTATGGGCCTTCACGGCCTGTTACATGGATAGCTTTTTATTCTTTCTTTACGAGTTGAAATGGTTTATCAAAACTATATGGGAGGTCCCAGGTCAGTGAGGAAGCCGGGGAATCACCATCGTATAAAAAAAGCTGTTACAATGTAGAATCCTTTCCTAACGATACTTAGGCCTATGATGTCTTAAGATCAGTACGGGACATGGGTTCAAACGGGGTGGATAGGCGAGAGAAATAGAACCGGAAGGCCACATTATATTGCCCGACTCTCCACTTGTCATCGTGTTCTGGGTGTCCTGGGATCATATCTCAGTCCGGATATCGGCTAGGCTGACTCATGCTTTTCTCGGGTTACCTCAGTCCATCCAGGAAGATGCCGCGATAGTACCTCTTATCAGACTAACATCGCTTTTTTTTCAATGTCATTTCCAGTTTACTCATTAATCCTGTCATTTTACGACATATAGCCTGTATCATCAGTTTTTGGTGTCTCTCTTCGTCTGATGCCTACCCTTTGACCTGTCCAGCAAGGGAGGCCCTGCCAGTAGCTACGCTACCGCTGGTATAGCTCTCAGGGTCCTTGGCGTACTCAAACCCCCTCACCACGATAAGGTGGAGACACCAACGAGGGGGATAGCCTGTATATACAAGACATAAAAGATAAAGTTGTCCCTGTGCTTAACAAATTAAGCACTACGCCATGAAGACGTAAGGGGGAGTGGATGTATAGATCCACATTTTCCTGACGTCGGCAACAGCCTGAGGTGAGTGGTCAGATTCACGCCCCGGTCGTATAACCCCCGGGTAAAAAGCCCCTGGTACTCATTGGATAAGAGGATGGATGGACCCCAGAGGCGGTCTGGAAGACGTTGAGAATAGAAAATTGTTGACCCCACCGGGACTCGAACTCCAGCCGTAGCCAGTCACCCGTCTGCGCTATCCATGGCTGTTAAATATGGAGACTGCCCCCACAGCTTTCAAGATTTTCCCTACCCGCAAACAGAATGCAGAATGAACCTTCCCACAATAGTTTCACCGTGCTTGCTGACTGTACGGGCTTTATGGGAAGTGTTGTTGCTGTGCATCGGAAATGCGCTAGATATAAAGACCCGAACGTCCTCTTAACAAAACTGAAGCATTTGGTGTTCTGACGGCAGTGGTTGAGAGGAGTTCTATCTCCTGGGAAATAACGCCCTATCGTCCGTTGAAAGTCAACTGTACGTTACGGAGGGACATGTCACCCTCATGAAAGAAACCAGCGTGCAAGCCTCCCAGCCACCTGCCTTAACCCTGGTTTCTTGCTTGGCCTATTCAACGCTGAAAATGGAGGCGATATGTTCCTCCGAACACGGAGTTATATAGATAGAACTCTCAAAACATAAGAAAACCGCCATGTCATGTGCCAGCTGTCACGCGAGGTGCGATTAGAAGGCGCCTTATGGAGGACACGTGTGTTTGAATGGCGTGAAGACAGGGAACAGAGGAAGGTAATTAACGAACTGGTCGTCAGAACAGTGAAAACTGACGAAGTTGTGGAAAGACTACGCTTTCAATTCGACAGGTCCCCCCCCCCCGAAATGCAAGTTCCGGTATTTGACCACGCCCCTAACTAGCCAGCTCTTGCTCTGTGCGACTTCTCCTTTCCTAAGCTAAAATGTCAGCTGAAAGTAACATTTTAGTCCGCTGAGGGCCTCCAGAGAAGACGACAGAGCTGCTATGTGAGATTTCACAAAATTTTCAGTAAAATGGTTTTATTACCTACTCCTTATTTAATAGCCATACCTCGTAACACAGAGGGTACGCGGTAGCGTAGTTGATTGAGGTACTATGCTACAAGTCGGAAGGTCGCTGGATCGAATCCCGATGAGGTCTTTGGATTTTTTTCAGTTGACTTATTCCTTCCAGCTACACTATGGCCCTGGGGTCGACTCAGCCTCTAACAGAGATGAGTATCAGGAATATTCTTGGGGGTAAAGGGCGGCCGGCGCGTAGGACTGACAACCTTGCCGCCATCTATGTGCAGATTGTCTAGAAAATGTGGGAACCTCAACATCTCACAACCCTATGGGCCTCGAAGGCCTGTTAAGCTTGGGTTTCCTCGGGTAGCGGTACCGTAATCAAGCGACCGTAATATTACGGCCGCTTGATTACGGTACCGCTACCCGAGGAAACCCAAGCTTTACAGAGATAGCTTTGCTTTACTTACTTTTTACTTCTACCTTGTACCATAAACATCGCTTAATTAAAGTCACCTACAGGGCGCGGGCCACATTTTGCATTAGCGCATGTCTGGAGTGAAAAGAGATCTGTGCCTATTGCGTGACTTACGTCTGAAACTCGAAAACAGAAGATCTTGTATAAGCCAAGGACCTTATAGGTTTTGTAGGATTTAGGCCTCTCAGTAAGAAAGATTCCGTAACAAGTTCGTGCTCAGAGTGTTTCTGATATGCAATACAAACACGTTTTCTTATCCCGCCACACTGTACGTTTAGACCTGTGACAGCGTCTTCAGATGGCACTTGTATTCAATATTCGGCCGCTCTAAATAGTTTCATACTGGAAAGTTAATATTTTTAATACTGTGACGCATAGACCCATTGCTAGGCAACGACTCAGTAAACATCCCGCGGTAACGAATACGCAACAATAGAGGATACACGTTGCTAGGCAGTGGATATGTTTTCTACATGGTCCGATCCGAGGGTATATAACGAATAGGCAACAGTAACTGACAGTTCAGTTGGAATGGTGGATTAGTGTAGTGTTGAATAAATTCTGTCATCAGTTCCAAAACCGTTTCATAAGTCACGCAAACCCCGAATACGTGACAATACGAATATCAGTTGACTGTGTTGTATTTCTTTCCTTTACTTCTGTACAGTTCCTTATACACGTCAGTGTAAAGCTATTACGCAAAAAGCCTTCTTTCCGTTAGATCGCACCTCACATTATTTACAACCACATTTTATGCTCACTGCGCTTGGTTCTTGTGCGTGACTGTATGCCTTTTCAGTTATCTCTGCGTTCGTTTCCCCTGGTATAGCACCAATTCCCGTGCCTTCACGTGGTCCACTACACTGTATTGTTAGTCACGGCCCGGTAAGAAGAATATTTGGGAATTTTTAGCACACTGTTATGAACATTGCGTTATCTTAGACTGTTTTATCGAGTTCTCTGTGTAATTATTGACCTGTATTGCTATGAAATAAGCACGGGTTTAGTATGTTGCATTGCAAATGTTCTCCAGTTAAATAAGGCTAGCTTAGATTATCTTAAGAAAGTACTAGTTTCACCATGTTCTCAACACACAGTTTGGAAACATACTTGTTTCTGTGTTAATGGAGTGTAGCAGTTAATCTTATTGTGATTCTTTCGCAATGTAAGCCGATTAGAG
The DNA here is from genome assembly GCF_002891405.2 of Cryptotermes secundus. Lineage (NCBI taxonomy): Eukaryota > Metazoa > Arthropoda > Insecta > Blattodea > Kalotermitidae > Cryptotermes > Cryptotermes secundus. Next base: position 1,554,362 of record NW_019738371.1, read on the forward strand.
AAATACACAATAGCACAGTCGGGCCCAGTTCTCGCCCAGCGGCCATCTTTCTTTGGGTTAACTTGTTTTTCCGTATTCCGTATTCCTTCCAGACAAATGCACTAAGCCACGACGCTTTCTTTTACACCCTTCACAATTCACATACTTCTTAGAGAAAGTCCTGTTAAATAAGCCAAGGAAGAACTTGCTGTTGCTTTACAGTACAGAATGATCTCTGGAATAAAAAGTAAATTTACGCGTGTTTCTTTACAATACAGAACTCTTCTAAAACGAATTTTACCACGAACTGTTGAAACAGCGAATTCTTGTGGGATTGAATTTGCATCTTAAAGGTACAAATATGGTGGATTGTTCAAGTGTGACGTCACAGTGTCGACATAGGGCGGTGCACTGCTAAGTAACAGCAAGTCTGTCTGTTCATGGTTCGTGACACGTGACATGTTCCCATTCTGACTTCCCTCATTCTTGAGATAGTGACTTGTAAGTATTGAGCCTTAAATGGAAGATCCCATAACATGTGTTCTATTAGTGGCCGACAGTAACTGTCCATTTCCGTGTTTTAAATGATTATTTCATACATGTATCTTAGACTCATCTTTATGGTAGTATAATAATTTGTACTCTGTTGACTACCGGACTGACGTGTAAGTTACCGCGACCCCCCGCGGTTCATCATGCACCCCACGCCACGCCGGTCACCAGACAAGTGATTTATGTACATTTATATTAATGGTTATAAACAAAAGAGGGATACTTAATAAGGCACAGTTTACAGATCCTGTGTAGTTGTCAGGACCGCCTCAGACGTTCAGAATATCCGGTTGCGACCATCGCAGTACGTCCGTCTTCATATTTGTTTCGCCTCTTTGAAGACGAGTAAGCTCCACTTGTGATTAGAAGGACGCAGGATGCGCAGGCACCAAGTTTTATTCATTTTCTTTCGTTCCGGAGTTCAAATTCCTTCAGTAGTGTTCTTGGGCGGTAATTATGTAATCGAGTGGCCGCATCGATAGGTATGAACCACAGCCATTGTCGCAACATGTTCAAGTATGTCCCACAAGTGACAGTAGTTTCCGCAAAGAACAATGGGACACTGCACAAAAACCGTCGACTTTCGGCGAATAGACTGGCCTATGTCACTTCCCCCGATGCGAACATTCTCCTTTGTTTACTTTTCCGGAAAAATGAAATGTAACTTCATTGATATAAACGAGGTAATCACCAAATGTCTCATCAAATTCAGATCGCTCGATCATGTCTTCACAGAACGCTTTTCTTTGCATGTTGCCATAGGACAGTTGCTGTACAAGGTGCGAAGGATATGGCTTAAACTGAAATCCCTTCCTCAGCACTTTCCATTCTGTACGTCGTGAGATATGAAGTTCCCTACTGGCTCGTACGGTTGACATTTCGCGCCCTTTTCACGTAATCTTCACGAAGACAACAGTTTCTCTGCTCACTCGCAACCGGCTAGTGCTTTTACCTCTACAGATACACCCTTCCTATACCAACTTCTGAGTCGGTCATACGTCGTTCTAAAGCGACGCACAATACTTCCCTCCAAATTGAATCATAGGCTTTCTTGAAGTCTATGAATGGCCGATATACTGTCTCATTGTAATCCCATCTTTTCTCCAGTGTCTGACGAATGAAAATCTCGAGACTTAAAAGGCTGGGAAACGCTCCTTTAGACAAAGTTACTGCTAATAGAATTGCCTTTTATGTAGTTTAGTTGGTTGAGGAACTATGCTACAAGGCGGAAGGTCGCGGGATCAAGTCCTGATGAGGTCATTGGATTTTTCAATTTACGTAATCCTAATGTTGTATTTTAGCGTCCTGTTTCACTGATTTTCGTCCATGATATATATACAGTGTCCGTCTTGCAGTGCATCCACTTTTACCTGTCACTTCACGACACTTTTCGGCACCATAGTGCCATCATCAGGTGCTCCATTTACACTAATCTATTGCATTGCTTGCCTTTATGTCATTGTAAAATTATTTAAAAAGTATTTTAAAATATTCGTCAGGTATAATAAATTTTTTGTATACTAAAATCTTGTTAAGATATTCATCTTATCTGTCCCAATTGAAAACCCTCGCATGGTTCCTCCACTGTGGGAGTCGTTCCTCTTATATGCCGTGTGTATCGTGTCTCATGTCTCGTGATGCTTGTTCCCTTTTTGCAGTATGGCCCTGGGGTCGACTCAGCCTCTAACAGAAATGAGTACCAGGAATTAATTAAATTATTTTCCTGGGGAGTAAAGCGTGTTCGGCACGTATGGCTGGCAACCTTACCTCCATCTTTGAGCCGATTGTCTAGATAGTGTGGGACGCTCAACGTCTCACAACCCAATGGGCCTTCACGGCCTGTTACAGGGATAGCTTTCCTTTATAACATCTCCCCGCGCCCCAAGTGACCGGTTGGGCACAGGACTTACCTGTTTGGGCACCACTGCCCTAGAGAACAGAGTCGTATAAAGGGACGTGAGAAGGCTGGCTTACCGCCGGCGTCAGTAGAACTGGAGACTGGGGAAGCCCCAAGGGCCTACAAGTCACGGCGAAACGGGCAAGATACAAATCTTCCTGTGAATCGATCCTCAGACGGTTACGCATAGTAATTAAGAATAAATTATTGCCGGGAACGCGGCAGTGGATTTAATTCTACTTTTCTTATTGTATTTGAGCAGTTTTCCCAGTTGATTCATTCTCATTTTCCGCAGCTGCTATGTAATATCCACGTGGCTGTGTGATTTCTCATATCGCCACATTATATTCTGTTCTTGACGCTGTTTTGATGTCACAGGGCCACCATGAAGTAAAGGTCTCCACGGACTTGTGCCTGGCCCTCAAGCCTGGTAACACAAATAGTGTTCAAGGTTTGAACCTGGTGCAAATGATATCAATCAGACGTATATGGAGTTTCTGGCTCTGTCGGGCCATTCTTCTCCGGTGTTGGGGAGAGGGCATGGAGGGAAATCCAGATGAAAAAGCTCGTCGACTAATGTGACCTACCGTTAACACAGCGCAGAATAGTTGCTAGTGACTGCTCGAGGAACTTCGAAGTAAACTGGGCGAGTGAAAAGATATGACAGATAATAGAGCAGAGTTTGTGGTAGTTATTTTAGCGATTGCGATAAAGAACGGCACAATCCACCTTGAGGTATTGACGTCGGCCAGATCAGACCGAAAACGAAACGTGGCGAATATATTTTGACAGGAAAAAAGACGCAGTAGAAAGTGAGGTATAGAGACCATTTCCTGAAGTGCGAAGTGCAGCTACTAGAGGGAAGACTGGTAGTGTTCAGGGCGTAAAATGCCAGCCCATTTTAAGTTGCTCTGCCACGTAAACTAGAAGCTGCTATATAAATTGTCACTGTTGTAAATCCATTGCCGGTGAGAGTAATATTGAGGAATATTTACATCCGCCATCTTCATACATACCTCAAGTAGTAAGGGGCGAACTGACTAGAGCATGTTTCTCATTGTGTTGCACAGACACCAGTCCTTTTTAACATTATGGCTGGTTCTGGTTTTGTAGACCGTTCCTAGCCCAGAATGAAAATAGGGTCACTGCACGGAAAGTTAAATGTTAAGGATTTGTCACCACATCCTGCCAGAATATCCCTCACTACGCTACGTAAAGGAAGCAGAAAGGTTTGCACAGTTTAGTCATGTCCAGCACTCCGGACAGTGTAGTGCATCCACTGACGTGTGTACTGGTGACTGACTTACTGACTAACCACATGCCCTACCAGAATATCCCTCACTACGCTACGTAAAGGAAGCAGAAAGGTTTGCACAGTTTAGTCATGTCCAGCACTCCGGACAGTATAGTGCATCCACTGACGTGTGTACTGGTGACTGACTTAACCACATATCCTACCAGAATATCCCTCACTACGCTACGTAAAGGAAGCAGAAAGGTTTGCACAGTTTAGTCATGTCCAGCACTCCGGACAGTGTAGTGCATCCACTGACGTGTGTACTGGTGACTGACTGTAAGCGCATATCCTACCAGAATATCCCTCACTACGCTACGTAAAGGAAGCAGAAAGGTTTGCACAGTTTAGTCATGGCCAGCACTCCGGACAGTGTAGTGCATCCACTGACGTGTGTACTGGTGACTGACTGTAAGCGCACATCCTACCAGAATATCCCTCACTACGCTACGTAAAGGAAGCAGAAAGGTTTGCACAGTTTAGTCATGGCCAGCACTCCGGACAGTGTAGTGCATCCACTGACGTGTGTACTGGTGTCTGACTGTAAGCGCACATCCTACCGGAATATCCCTCACTACGCTACGTAAAGGAAGGAGACAGGTTTGCACAGTTTAGTCATGTCCAGCACTCCGGACAGTGTAGTGCATCCACTGACGTGTGTACTGGTGTCTGACTGTAAGCGCACATCCTACCGGAATATCCGTCACTACGCTACGTAAAGGAAGGAGACAGGTTTGCACAGTTTAGTCATGTCCAGCACTCCGGACAGTGTAGTGCATCCACTGACGTGTGTACTGGTGTCTGACTGTAAGCGCACATCCTACCGGAATATCCGTCACTACGCTACGTAAAGGAAGGAGACAGGTTTGCACAGTTTAGTCATGTCCAGCACTCCGGACAGTGTAGTGCATCCACTGACGTGTGTACTGGTGTCTGACTGTAAGCGCACATCCTACCGGAATATCCGTCACTACGCTACGTAAAGGAAGGAGACAGGTTTGCACAGTTTAGTCATGTCCAGCACTCCGGACAGTGTAGTGCATCCACTGACGTGTGTACTGGTGTCTGACTGTAAGCGCACATCCTACCGGAATATCCGTCACTACGCTACGTAAAGGAAGGAGACAGGTTTGCACAGTTTAGTCATGTCCAGCACTCCGGACAGTGTAGTGCATCCACTGACGTGTGTACTGGTGTCTGACTGTAAGCGCACATCCTACCGGAATATCCGTCACTACGCTACGTAAAGGAAGGAGACAGGTTTGCACAGTTTAGTCATGTCCAGCACTCCGGACAGTGTAGTGCATCCACTGACGTGTGTACTGGTGTCTGACTGTAAGCGCACATCCTACCGGAATATCCGTCACTACGCTACGTAAAGGAAGGAGACAGGTTTGCACAGTTTAGTCATGTCCAGCACTCCGGACAGTGTAGTGCATCCACTGACGTGTGTACTGGTGTCTGACTGTAAGCGCACATCCTACCGGAATATCCGTCACTACGCTACGTAAAGGAAGGAGACAGGTTTGCACAGTTTAGTCATGTCCAGCACTCCGGACAGTGTAGTGCATCCACTGACTGACTAAGCGCACATCCTACCAGAATATCCCTCACTACCCTACGTAAAGGAAGGAGAAAGGTTTGCACAGTTTAGTCATGTCCAGCACTCCGGATAGTGTAGTGCATCCACTGACGTGTGTACTGGCGACTGACTGTAAGCGCACATCCTACCTGGCACTATGCACTTATTGGTGAAGTGTGGAGGGCGTGCGGATTCCCTGACGGCTGTAAAACACCCAGTTGTGTCAGGATGGAGCTGAGTTGCTGGATTCTAAATTCAGATGAAGCCAGATGTTCCCTGCAAGTTAATGTTTGTATCTGATCACAGGGCCAGAGTTCAAGGATTATTGGCCTTTGTGTGTTAAAAGAAACACAATAGTCATGGCAGCTCTAAAACATGGGGCTTCACTCGGGATGGGATAGGAGTTTGGTCCGTCGGTCGGGTACGGGTAATGCGTGAAGGTAGACATCGGGCTCGGGCCGGTTACATTTAAAAAAATTTGGCCCTATTATATCTTGCACTAGCCTGTGATCGTGACTTCGTCCAATTTTATCCAGTTCGTAACTTTTACCGACTGTCTTTAGAACGCAGTTCCGTCCCCCACTCTGCGTCATCATGCGCCTTCAGGACCTCGTCGTGGTTAGACGCCGCCTTGTTGTATCCGCACAGCTCGCATGCGAATACCGGTACCTCATCGTGGATGTTAGTACCCGCCAGGAGCTTGAACGGCCGTTCCTGGTTCAGCGAGCGCTTTGAGTGTGAGGTCGATATGCTGTTACTCAGGAAACGAGTTTCAACAATGCGTGTATTACAAAGAAAATTTGTATCGAACCCATGAACAACTGCATAATATACACCGTCCAAGCCAGGGTAGCACCTGCTTCCATACCTAGCGCAGGGTTCCGCCCCTCATTGTCTACTTAGTACTCGGAAAAGTGATTTATTTCTCGATTTTCTGGGATATTTATTCGGTTCAGGAAATTAATCGACCTTCTAGAATATTCATTTTTTTAAACAAATAAGCATGTTTCCTTGCTCTCGATGTTCGGCCACTGTTTCCTGGAGTGTGAGGTTGTTTTTCAACTGAAGTGGATTGTAAGAACATATGACCTCGTCTTGTTTGTGCTTGTGTCGGCATATCTTCGTGAGCCTGATTAATTAAAAGTAACACTATCCCAACATAGCGCTTTATGAATACCAAGTTACAATATTAAGTGCTTGTAGTTTGAGTAATTTTGCACGTGGTCTTAATAACGAATACGCTGTAAATTAATTCATGCTTAATTAACCCACACCATCTTGAAGAGTATTAGTATTGCTAGTGCGGTGGGATTAAGTCCCTTGTACTGCGGCCACTTCTGGCCTATTGTACCAGCCCCAGATGATAGGTGAGGGTGATTGTGGAGCAATTGGTGGAATGAAGATCGGCAGGGGAAACCGAAGTACTCGGAGAAAAACTGCCCCAGCACCACTTTGTCCACCAAAAATCCCACTTGTCCGAACCCGGGCCGCCGCGGTGGGAAGCCAGCGACTAACCACTTGAGCATAAGATGCATATGTAGACCTAGATATCTCATATACAACTCGTTGCCCTTGACTTACCATGAGACATAGATTTTAGTACGCGGGCCATATATAACGTGAATGATTATGTTTAAGCCCCGACTGTTTTGTCCCCCAAGTAATTGCTCACCATATCCCGTCGTTACAAGGCGATAGACACCAGGTCACCTGCCCTGCCGGGAATTGAACTGTCATCCTCCAACCCTGATTATATCAATAAGAGTAATAATGTGTACCTTCACTGTCCATCAACCAAGTCCGTTTCTAATGACGGTGGTGGTGGCGGTGGTGGTGGTGAACTCCGAATACACAATCATGTGGATATCTTCACGAGGCGTTATCATGTTCACATACATTTTTGTAAGCACTCCTCTATTCCGTATCCCATTTATTTAGTCGAACTTTATGTAAGAATGCTGCAACTAAATCAGACTATATAGCGTCAAATGCCGGTCACGGTAGCCGAGCGGTCTAAGGCATGTACTGTCTTCGCTTGCTTGGAAACCGGGATCGTGGGTTCGAATCCTACACAGGGCATGGATGTTTAGTTTGTGTGTGTGCGTTTTAGTGTTTGTGTACAGGTAGAGGCCTTGCGACGAGCTGATCACCCGCCCAAGGAGTCCTACCGAATGTGTAAGATCTAGAAAAACCGAAGTGAAAGGAGAAGTTCATGGAGGTAGGCCTAGGCCCACTGGGGCTGTAGTGCCAAGGGGGAAAAAATATAGCGTCAAATTGTTGGATGATTAGTGAACGGTGAATTGCAAGGTTGTAGAAAGTAGTATTCGCAGCCGAATTTGAAGTATTTTCTTTCCTTGAGAGACTCGGGAAAACCATGAAGCCCCTGAATCAGGATGCCCTGTCTCCGTACCTTGATTAAAAAAAATGTAAGTAAAGGTTTCCCTGTGACAGGCCGTGGAGGCCCATAGGGTTCTGAAATGTTGAGGTTCCCACATTTTCTAGACAATCTGCCCATAGATAGCGGTAAGGTTGTCAGCCTTACGCGCCGGCCGCCCTTTACCCCCAAGAATATTCCATAGTGCGGCTGGACGGATTAGGTCAATTGAAAAAATCCAGTGACCTCATCGGGACTCGAACCCGCGACCTTCCGTCTTGTAGCATAGTGCCTCAACCACTTACGCTACCACGTGATGACTCTCCAAATACGAAGCAGGAGTACCACCCACACGACCGCGATGTATGATTTGCTTCATATCGAAGATGTTTCCGGTTCACGTCTAAGCAGGTGAAAGTGGATGGCCGTTTGTGTTAGTGTTTTTTTAGGACGCTCTCAGTATCGTAGATTGTGTAACATCGAATGATGGATTTGGAAAGAAGCGGACGTCATCTAATTGAGGTACATTCCCGATATTTTCCTGAAACTGAGAATAGCCGGTGACCAGACCGGAATTGGAATCAAACATCTTCCTAATGCTAGTGTATAGCGTTACCGTCAAACCTGCCTGTTTGATCTGTCTCTAGTGATTTTCATTTTTGTGATTTTATTTAGGCGCTTCACAAAAATGCCGTGTAGTTGTCTAAACCCCTGGGCCGCTTACTTTAATATTTTGCCGAATTATAAGAATGTTTACAGCCAAAACTGTTAACTCATAAAAGGCAGAAAGTGTAAAATTATCCGTGTACTTAATTTTCTAATTAGGCACTATTCCATAAAGGTGTGGGGGGGGGGGAGATATAGATTCACCATTCTTGACCACGGCACTAGATGGAGGTGACTTGTCACCTTCATCTCGGGCCAATTTACATCCGGGGATGGAAGCTCCGGAACCCGTTGGATAGGAGGCTTATTATATTGCGACATGACGCCCGAAAGCCGGAATAGTGAAGTCAGAATAGACCTTCATTGCTAGGCAACGACTCGGTGAATACATTACCGCGACAACGAATACGCAAGCAACACTCCAGTAACTTCTAGTTCTATGCATCGGCGCTGTAAACACATCTATCCAAGAATAGTGGCCTGTTTTCTGCGTGGTCCGTGCAAAGTGGTTCTAAAGAAGAGTTAGTTGAGTTTCGAGACACCAGCCTGCCAGTATATAAGCTCGGGAGCTGTTAGCAGTCGAAGGTGATTGAGAAGAAATGGCAAGAAGGGAATTGGACTGTGAAAATAAGACGTTCATGTGTGATTTGAAGAGACAATGAGACTTATAAATCCGTTGCCAGGATACGACTAGTGAAGACTGAGAACCCTAGTGCTTGTGTAACGGTGAACTGTAAAATGTGTAGATAAGCGATAGCGCTGTATTGTCTGTACTTCGGAGTGGAGTGTATAAGGTGTCAATAAATCAAATCCAGAACCCGTCTATAAGTCACGCATGCCCCTATTCCTGACAATATAACTCATAAAATCGTTGTATAAATCAAGAAACAAGTATCATTGAATTTCACTGACCGTTATTCGGAAGCACAAGCGCCTCATATTATCGTCAGGTGTATTTCCGGTTAATTTGTACTTCTTTGTGTGGGATGTGTGTGTGAGTGTACGATTATGTTCCGTTATTTTAAATATTCGATATAGTGTGCCATGGAGCTGAGTCCTTGAAAATCATGCCACTCAAGAAATTCACCGCTCTTTTATGGAGCCCTGAACTCTCGTCTCTGTGTTGAGGCAGATTAACCTCCAACCGAGTAATTTGGCTTGACTGCTGACATTTCCAACTTGCATTCGGTAGGTGCTCTGTTCAATTCTCGACTATTCTGACGGGTATTTTCCCTCATAGCTTCCAAATGCTGAGGTAAGAATTATATCTTCTGGGATGTAACACCGTGTAGTCCGGTGAAAGTTTACCGACGTTTCAGAGGAACATGTCGCCTCCATTTTCAGGGCCGAAGAATGAACGAGGCAAGAAATCAGTATGAAACGGGTAGCTACCTGAAAATGGAGGTGTCATGTTGCTCTGATACTCGGTTGACTTCCAACGGACTAGGCGATGTTATGTCCAGGAAGATAGAACTGTTCGTACCCGACACTGTGAGAACCCTCAAACCCTACAAAAATGCTGGGACGCTACCTCAGAATAGGTAAGCATCGTTTCCTTCTGTACCCTTTCCCATTCCGTTTTAGCTACTTTCCTTAGTTTAAAAAAATAAAATTAGGCTTATGAGATCATCTTGCTGTCTGTGTTATGTGTTCCCTTCATCCTCCCCCCTCACCAACTTTTGAATGGCTGAACCAATCTTTATGAAGCTTGGTATGTACGAGTATAGCATGACACCTGAGCCCGTCTCAACAGCGTACTCCATAAACCCATCAGTCCGTATGCCTATATGTGTATCCCACTATAATTGCTAGGCAGCAGTTCGGTAACAACGTTACCGCGGCAACTAATACACACAAAATAGAAGAATTAATGGACTCATCGTTTTCTATGCAATCCATGTCGTATCATAGAGTAGTCGATTAGTTCGTCCCAGAAGTTCTTGTTCGTTATTTATCCTACCAATCGATGGTATATTATCTGAGCTACTGACAGCGTCCTTAATTATAAGGTAAATTTGTTCCTATGCTTAATTAATTAAGCACTATACCATGACATGGGGGAGTGGAGGTATAGTTCCACCGTTCTTTAGTGGTCAGCTTCACGTCTCCTACCTCTTCTCCCTCCCGGGAAAACAGCGCTATGTACCCACAGAATAGGAGGCTGGGTTGGCCTCAGAGGCGGTCTGGACGATATGAGGAAGAGAAAAATCTTGCCATGTCGTGAATCGAACGCTGGCCGTCCAGCTATGCAGACTGAGCTATCCCGACTCCGGCGTTCTTAGATATGCCACAAATATATAAAGCTTAGCCCATACACGTCCATATTATTTCTTTAATGCCTATTTCAATCGTATCCTCCCATGTACACTTATTTTCCAAATGGCCTCTTGTGTTTCGGATTTCCGACCTTATTTTTGTATGCATTTCTCATCTCCACGTATGATGCAGCCTCGCCCTTTCATCACTCCTTCATTTCTTTATCTTAATACTATTTGCGAAGCGTACGAATTATGAATTGCCTCTGTATACACTTTTTTCCGGATATAACTTGTGCATTAGAAAACCTGTTTTGTTAAAGAATGTTTTAAATTATGGATTATATTTGTTACTTATTAAACGTTTCATAACTTAGTATTATATGTTACTTGAAAGGCAGTTTGTTTGATAACTAGATTAATTCACGTATCTCTAGTGAGAGAGACTGCGGTCTGTAGTTTCGTTGAATTTTAGCGTGTTTATATTATGCCACTTCAGATCAGTTGACTGAAAATTATTTGACATATCGTAAATAGCATAGCTTTATATATAATTTTCTTGCATTTCGCATTCAGTAACAGTCGTTTCAGGCTGTGTTATCTGACACTGTATTACCGAAATCCGATTCTCTGTTAGGTATCAAATTATCCCAATGAAGCGATTCAGCTCAGTGCGTTCGCCCATATTCGCATTTGAAAGCTATCTGATTTGTTCTTGTGATGTTGCAGTCCCCAAAGCAAATAGCGTGAACAGGACTCCCCAAATCAGGTGGCGTTAACAGAAGTCCCCAAAGCAGTTGGCGCGAATAGGAGTCCCCAAATCAGGTGGCGTAAGCAGGAGTCCCCAAATCAGGTGGCGTGAACAGGAATCCTCAAAGCAGTTGGCTCGAACAGGAGTCCCCAAATCAGATGGCGTGAACAGGAGTCCCTAAATCAGATGGCGTGAACAGAAGTCCTCAAAGCAGAGGTCGTGACCAAGAGTCCCAAAAACAGATGCCGTGAACAAGAGTCCCCAAAACAGATGCCGTGAACAGGAGTCCCTAAAGCAGAGGGCGTGAACAAGATATTAGAATAGGCTACCAATTTAAAATGTACGCTGATGTCGTTCGAGTGTGTGAGCCACACAGCAGAAACATATAAATAGGTAATATTTACTTTATTCCTGTCAACACTGTTTTCTGTTTTTAAAATCAGGACCTGTAGGTGGCATACACAGCAGCTCCATGTGCTGAACGCTGGTTGTGTTGACAGGAATTAGATATCATCTGTAGTGATTTACACAACAGGATGCAACAAAATATGAGTGGAATATAAACATCTGAGGGTAACATCGGGCACTCCTGCTAGCAAATTTGACACGTAACCCTTTAAAGATACTATATGTACCTCCAGTTTTAACACGAAAAATCTCTACATTTTCCCGGCTGATTATACAGAGTGATTCAGAAAGATGGACACAGTTTCAATTGGCTGTATTTCCTGAACTATATGTTGCATTTGAATTCTGTAAAGTACATTTGAAAGAGGATGTTGTAAATTTTCTAATACTACTGCTAGAGCACTCCAGCACCGCGTCAGTTGTAAGCGAGATGGCCACTATGCAACACAAGAATTTTTGCATTCATGACTTCAGTAAAAGTGAGTCTGTGACTGCAGTGCAGCGTGCATCTCACACCCTCCGACTTTTTCCTGTGGGGATTCGTGAAAGATGCAGTTTTACATACCACCTCTTCCCACAAATTTGAATGACCTAAGAAACCATATCACAGCTGCGGTGAACTCAGTGATGCAAGATATTTGTCATCGAGTGTGGGATGAATTCAGGTACCGTCTAGGTGTTAACCATGCAGCCAGAGGGGGGCACATTGAACATCTATAAACTTCCATGTATGTATAATCAAATGTAATTTACAGAATTTAAATGGAACATATAATTCAGGAAATATAGCCAATTGAAATTGTGTCCAACTTTCTGAATCACCCTGTATTTATGTGTTTCATATGATTCTCAATATAAGGAACGATAATTTCTCTAAACACGATTAACCGACTCGTCCTTATAATTGAGACGCAGTGTGTTTCCTTTGCCGCAGGAACTGAGTTTTCAAAAAATATTTAGATTAATTTCATGCTTCACGGGATTAATAAGCAGGTCGCGGTTGTGTGCGCGTCATGATGAAGGGCAGGAAAATACTGCGGAGTTTTCAGGGGTTTTATAAATGAAGGTGATAGTGATGACGGTGATTGTGGTGGTGGTGATGCAGTCCAACTTTCTCAAATTCCTGTACAGTGTGGCTTCTGCCAACCCACGTACTCGTCAGTACAATTAAACACTTTCGCGACTTTCTTTCCTTACCTTCATTTGTTTCTTTTCTGTCGCGTTTAAATCGGAATAGTTTTTATTACAGTTGAAAGGCAGACTTTTTATATTACTGAGGACTTCTGTTGGAAATGTCACATACACTATATCTGTTGGCCGTGTTTATTAGCTCTCCAGTGTGACATTGTGAACATATGCAGAATTTACATGTAAAATATGAAGTTGTCTCAATGCCTAATTAAACGCCATACAATGAAGACGTGTGTGGTTGTGGAGGTATAGGCCGAAAAACAATTTGAAACCCGACACTGAAGTTCGGTGGTCTCCTTCACGCTGTGGCCGCTTTACTCCCAGGGAATGAGTCCAAGGTACCCACTGCATACGAAGCTGGGTGGGCCGCACAGCCAGTCTGGACGCCATGGCAAAGTAAACCTCATCCTGCCGACAGTGCTACCCCCGTTATCCATCCCTTCCCTTAGTCACGAAGCCTGTACCGACTTAGGTTTCCGGTCATGATACTGTGACTGATATTGTTAATCTAAGGTAAAAAAAAAGAAGTAAAGCTATCCCTGTAACATGCCTTGAAGGCCCATAGGGTTGTGAGACTTCAAGGCTCCCATATTATCTAGACAGTCGTCTCAAAGATGGCGGTAAGGTCAGCCTTACGCGCCGGCCGCCCTTTACCCCGCACGAAAATTATGTAATTAATTCCTGGTACTCATTTCTGTTAGAGGCTGAGTGAACCCCAGGGCCATACTGCGGCTGGAAGGATTAGGTCAATTGAAAAAGATGCAATGACCTCATCGGGACTTGAACCCGCGACCTTCCGACTTGTAGCACAGCCCCTCAACCAACTACGCTATCAGAAGTTTGATTTTAATTCACGTTGATGTACAAGTTTCTACCCTGAAGATGGAGACAGCAGATTCTTCTGAGTTTTTGGTACCCACCTACCAAGCTGTACGATGTGACATCCCGGCGGAATGTTCTCCTACAGTCTTTTGATACGCCACGGACCAAACAATTATTCGTGTTTACCGAACCGTTGCCTAGCAGCGATAAGGGGATATACATAACAGGTACAGACACGCAGACTGCTGGGAGGGATGGGCTCAGTTGCCATGATATATACACCCAAGTTTTATCAATTAGAAGTTTATATAGCGGGGGATACATTTACAAATACACACAGCGACTGTAAGGTGATATCATAAGCTTGCTCAATTTTTTAAATAGGCTAAAAACGAAATGGAAAACCGAATTTGCGTTTCGGTTTAATAAATAAGAACGATGTAAGCTCGATTTGGGAATGTATTTGGACTGTGGGATGGGGACATGTGGCCTATTTATATTAGCCTGTAGCATCTGACGGGAGTTAAATGAAACAGATGTAAGAGTAAGAATTGGATCCCTGCTCCTCCCTGTAGCATCTGACGGGAGTTAAATGAAACAGATGTAAGAGTAAGAATTGGATCCCTGCTCCTCCCTGTAGCATCTGACGGGAGTTAAATGAAACAGATGTAAGAGTAAGAATTGGATTCCTGCACATCCCCGAAATAATGATCAGGAGAACCTGATGTAATGCGCACGTAAATGGCGTGGTTACTGAGCGGTTGGGCACCCGCATCTGTGAGCTGTGGAAGTGATGTGAAGTTATCAGACATAGGTTGGATTCCGGCTGTTGACACGTACTTTACGCCGTATGGTCTGTATTTCGGACCAGACGAGTGTTTTATAGTGATACATGACGGTTAATGATATGTTAATACAGTTTATTTTAGCGCTGTGTCACAACAGTCGTGTCATTATTTTCAACACATTTTATTGGTGTCTGATAATGCAGTTGTATCACTGAAGCGTTTTGTTGCTCGCTTGCTGCCGGCCTTGTTCACTTCCTCAGCATAATAAAGCTGCGTTAGGCTTGTTAGTAGGCCTATGCCGTAAATCCTGAAGAGGATTTATGAACTAACATAAAAGGTATGCCTACTTTAAATGTCTTAATTAATGCATAATGAACAACCAAACCGGTGGCAAGTCTGGTATTCGAAGGTGTGTCCTGGGTTTCCTGAGGTTTTATGGGTTGCCTCAGTTTTTCAGTGCAGATGGTGGGATTGTGCCTCGATTAATCCACGACCACTTCCAGGAGTCGATATAGTGACGGGCTGCAGGCTTGACAGGGGCAAGATCTCTCTCCTCTCCACAGCGTCCAGACGGGCTTTGGGGCCCACCCACCATCCTATTCAACGTGTCCCGGGGGCTCTTTTCCTGAGGGTAAAGCGGCCGAAGCTCGAAGCTGACTACTATGCATCTAGTTCCGAGGTCAAGAATGGTGGATCTATACCTCCACTCCCCCTTATGTCTTAATGGCTTGGTGCTTAATTAAGTACATGAACAGGGGTTTCCCCCCCCTTGGCACTACAGCCCCAGTGGGCCTAGGCCTACCTCCATGAACTTCTCCGTTCACTTCGGTTTTTCTAGATCTTACACATTCGGTAGGACTCCTTAGGCGGGTGATCAGCTCGTCGCAAGGCCTCTACCTGTACACAAACACAGAAAAACGCACACACACAAACTAAACATCATGCCCTGAGTGGGATTAGAACCCACGATCCCGGTTTCCAAGCGAGCGAAGACAGTGCATGCCTTAGACCGCTCGGCTACCATGACCGGCTTACATGAACAAGTTTACCTTTACTTTTTACCACTTCCAAGTAATTTATAGTTCATTATCCACCAGTTATCCTACCATCCGCCACTACGTTGTTTGAGGTACTGATAGTATCGTAAAATGCCCCCACAACGCAAAAGAACAGAAATTATGCTTGTCATACACAAGAGAACCCGCTTTGGCCCACGCCGTTGTAATTGATTCGCACCAGCCTCGTTACATTCACGTAACGCACGAGACTTAACTTGGAAAACCCCGTCGCCTCTGTTATATAATATGTAGACAGGAAAAAATTTGCCGTTCGCCATCCATGTAGGAAGCAAAAAAGAAAGCGGGAGAGATTATTGGCAAATGAATTCAATGATATTTGCACTCTTCAGCCGTGCTTTTTTACTTGTCACTGACCAGCAGCTGTGTGGGTTTGTTGAGCTCTGGTAAATACCAATAATGTGGGAAAGCATTTTAACAGAAGAGAAAACACATTAAAAGTGCAAGTGATGTCGAATGCTTTCGAAGTCCACGTTATTTAAATACAATTGCTTGTTGGTCTACAAGCACTAATTAGGGGCCTCAGTTAATATGTAATTCATTATCGATGTACTCTGTGGTTTAGTGGTCAGAGT
>NW_019738371.1:1570929-1625309 GCF_002891405.2 Cryptotermes secundus
GCGTCTGATCGCTGTGTAAGCGATCTATTCCGATTCTCCAGTGCCCGAGTTAGGCAAACTTCTAGCGCTGTGAGGACACAGCCTTGCTGAGCCAGCAAATTCTTACCCTACTTGCCATTACTGATGTTTACATGTTGCGGCAATAGCTGTGCAACACTGTTCGCTCGTCGCGAACATTTTGGGCAGTGGCTTACCTCTACTATCTCAAATTTGGGGCACAACAATTAAGTACATGAACAGGGGTTTCCCCACCCCTTGGCACTACAGCCCCAGTGGGCCTAGGCCTACCTCCATGAACTTCTCCATTCACTTCGGTTTTTCTAGATCTTGCACATTCGGTAGGACTCCTTAGGCGGGTGATCAGCTAGTCGCAAGGCCTCTACCTGTACACAAACACAGAAGAACGCACACACACAAACTAAACATCATGCCCTGAGTGGGATTCGAACCCACGATCCCGGTTTCCAAGCGAGCGAAGACAGTGCATGCCTTAGACCGCTCGGCTACCGTGACCGGCTTACATGAACAAGTTTACCTTTACTTTTTACCACTTCCAAGTAATTTATAGTTCATTATCCACCAGTTATCCTGCCATCCGGCACTACGTTGTTTAAATACTGATAGTATCGTAAAATGCCCCCACAACGCAAAAGAACAGAAATTATGCTTGTCATACACAAGAGAACCCGCTTTGGCCCACGCCGTTGTAATTGATTCGCACCAGCCTCGTTACATTCACGTAACGCACGAGACTTAACTTGGAAAACCCCGTCGCCTCTGTTATATAATATGTAGACAGGAAAAAATTTGCCGTTCGCCATCCATGTAGGAAGCAAAAAAGAAAGCGGGAGAGATTATTGGCAAATGAATTCAATGATATTTGCACTCTTCAGCCGTGCTTTTTTACTTGTCACTGACCAGCAGCTGTGTGGGTTTGTTGAGCTCTGGTAAATACCAATAATGTGGGAAAGCATTTTAACAGAAGAGAAAACACATTAAAAGTGCAAGTGATGTCGAATGCTTTCGAAGTCCACGTTATTTAAATACAATTGCTTGTTGGTCTACAAGCACTAATTAGGGGCCTCAGTTAATATGTAATTCATTATCGATGTACTCTGTGGTTTAGTGGTCAGAGTTCCTGGCTACAGATCCAGAGGTCCGGGTTCGATTCCCGGCGCTACCAGATTTTCTGAGAAGTAGTGCGTCTGGAACGGGGTCCACCCAGCATCGCGAGGATAACTGAGGAGCTCCGGTCTAAAAACCGAGATTAACGGCCATGGGGATTTGTTGCGCAGACCACGCGATCCCCTTTATCCGCTAAACTCGGCACTAACTTCGCCGACAAGCAGCGGTCGCTGGGTCGGTATAGTTGGCTTGCGGACTGAAACCACGGTTTTTTTTTGGTTGAATCCTTTTACGTTTTTTTTCCTCTTGTTTCCTCCCTCTTCAAATACCACAAACAAGTTCCATCTTTAATATTACATATCACCGTTGTGTATCTTGCTTAAACATATACAGTAGCAATGGGTTGTGTATAGGGGCTCGCTTCTTTTTAAATGTGTCCCTTTATGTATCAGTGATGATCTGTTGTTATTGCCGGCTGCTAGTGTTTTTCCCTTTCACCAAATAAAAATTGAAAACTTACAGAACTTGTAGTAAAAAAAAAAGAAATAAAGTAAAGCTATCCCTGTAACAGGCCATGGAGGCCCATAGAGCTGTGAGATGTTGAGGTTCCCACATTTTCTAGACAGTCGGCTCATAGATGGCGGTAAGGGTGTCAGTCGTACGCGCCGGCCGCCCTTTACCCCCAAGAATATTCCTAGTACTCATTTCTCTTAGAGGCTGAGGCGACCCCTAGTGCGGCCGGAAGGATTAGGTCAATTGAAAAATCCACCTCATTGGGACTAGAACTGACGACCTTTCGGCTTGTAGCATAGTGCCTGAACCAACTACGCTATCGCGTGCTCCACAGAACTTTTAGTAGATATTTTAAAATATACCTAGAAATGCGCCTTGTCCCTGTGTCTAAAATGTTCTCCTTCATTACACAATTAAAATGTAAGTAAGTAAAGTAAAGTTATCCCTGTAACGGGCCGTGAAGGCCCATAGGGTTGTGAGACGTTGAGGATGCCACATTATCTAGACAATCGGCTCAAATATGGCGGTAAGGTTGTCAGCCTTACGCTCCGGCCGCGCTTTACTCACCAGGAAAATTATTTAGTTAATTCCTGGTACTCATTTCTGTTAGAGGCCAAGTCGACCCCAGGGCCATAGTGCGGCCGAAAGGATGGGGTCAATTGAAAATAATCCAATGACCTCATAAGGACTTGAACCCGTGACCTTCCGGCTTCTAGCCTCTTAATTTCCTCCTGAATCAGGTTTTGATTTGTTATAGTCGTTCCCAAATATCTGAACTGTGCCACATTTTCGAAACATCTGTTAGCTATCTTTATGTTCGCAGCAACATATACTTAGTTTTCTCTGTGTTTACTTCTAGACCAGCCTCTTTACTTGCGTCAATTAAAGTTTGTGTGTTTTTCTGTATGCTATCTACATTGTCACCCAGTAGATTCACATCATAGTTCGTTTACTTTTACTGTTTGATCACACTTTCAAGTACTTAATTTTCTTATTGTACTCGCTTTCAGTAAGGTTGAAATTCGCATCCCGACAAGTGCCAGTAATGAGATTTGAAACAGCGATCCCAGGATATGAATGTCGGCCTGTGTGTAGCGTCTCATAGTCGTTATTGAGCGCAGTTTCCTTCAAGGCGTGTTCTACTGGCCATGAGTAGGTTTGTCTGTAGACTGGAGACGTGTTTTGTGCGGAGTGTGTATTTCTGTGACGATTGAGTTTGTTATTGGCACAGTGCCAAATGTGCGACGATATTGAATAAAATTGTGAGTAGTTTTCAATTTCCTCGCCTCGTGTTAACTACGTAGATTGCCAGTACAAATTACTGAAACTTCAAGAAGTCATTAAAATGCCATCATTTCTAGGTGTCACCTTCTAATCAATAAATGACATTTTTTGCACATTTGAATTAGTTATGTGCATGAAGTGGTTTAATTGACGGCCAATAATTCTTGCCTCATGCCATTTTTTGCTGTACAGACCTGGTATTTAAAACGTATGCAACAAAAAGATAATTCTGGCTTAATTTTACAGGGTAACTCGACAGCTTCGTGGTTCGTACCTCTATATATGAATTTTGAAGAATTGGCAAACCTGTAAAGAGAAAAAGTTTCCCTATGCCGGATTTAGCACCATGCCACGAAGAATTACAGAGGAGTGGAGACAAAGATCCTCTCGTCCTTAACTTCGGCACTGTACTAAAGCCATGGATTTTGGAGATCACTCCCCTCAACTTCTTTCTGCTTACTATTGTATCCTCTCCAGCTCCTGGCTTTCGCCGGCCAGCCCCGAGTGCTTATCGCTGCTAACTTTGACAAAAAGGCTAGATGACTGGAGGTACATACAGCAGTGGCCCCCTGGTTAACGAAAACCACTGTGAACTGAAATTATCGTTAATCGAATACAGAAAATACATTTGAAAGGCTTAGGTTGTTCCAAGACGTTGAGAACGCAGATCATGATATTTGAAACACGCAGTTTTATTAAATAAATATTATAATGAAGTATTGAATAATTAATATAAACGTGATTAATAATGACTAAATAGAGCATAAAAAGGCGCAGAAATTGACAATAAAACATGCTCAAAATTGAGCAATCATTAGAGGTATTGGTTGAGATGCTGATGGCTCCAATTGTGCTCTGTTTCTTAAGAACTTGATTAAATATCAATGACTGAAAAGCAGTCCTCCCGGGTCCACTTAAGAGAGCACGTGTTGGGCGAAGTTGGCCGCAACGTGATAGCGAACACGTCGTTAATCTGTGGCATCGTAAACCGAGGGACCGCTGTAGAGCAAGAGCAGGAGCTGAAGGGAAATATGGAGGGGATGCAGCCTTGAGAAGGGTTGTTGTGAGTGGTCACTTCATCCCCGGGTAAGGACCACATATCCATTGTGGGGAAAAGAAAAATTATCTCCATTCTTTTCGGCGGTCCATCCAGTCGGGCTCTGTATTGACTAAGCTAAGACAGTTCTTATTATTTTTAGTCATTACATCCATGAAAGGTGCACGCGGTAGCGTAGTTGGTTGAGGGGACGAAAGGTCTCGGGTTCAAGTCCCGATGAGGTCACTGGATTCTTTCAAATGACCTAATCCTTCCAGCCGCACTATGGCACAGGGGTTCACTCAGGCTCCAACAGAAATGAGTACCAGGAATTAATTAAATAATTTTCCTGTGGAGTAAAGCGCGGACGGCGCGTAAGGCTGACAACCTTACCGCCATCTTTGAGCCGATTGTCTAGATAGTGTGGGGCTCTCAACCACGGCCTGGTACAGGGATACCTTTACTTTACTTATCTCCATGAAAGCCGTATTGTGCACGACTGTTATCCATTTCAGTTTCTAAAAGCTGTTCAGTGAACTAGGGAAATTTACTGTGGGATACAAACCGGCCTTCAGGCCGTATGAGTCCTGTATGGGTTGCTAGAACTCCACTTGACTGTGTAAGTATATTTAAAGAATACCGGTTCGAAACTTTCCAAGGGAAGTTGTAGATAAGACAGTATGTGGGTTGGTGCCTTCAGTTTTTCACGTGGGCATCTGAAACATAATCTGTATGTGGGTGGAATAAGAACTATGTGAAACAGTGCGTTGACGTCTTTCAAATAACGTTCTAGATAAATTCTTGACATGAAATTACATAAGTTTGATAACTGTTGCTAGAGTCATAGTTTTCTAACTTGACACTTCGTGTATATGTGCTTATTTCTGCGGACACCTGCAGTGCGTTTGAACCCGCGCTGGATAATGCCAACTTTTCATAAACTTCTGTCGAGCGTCCGGGGAGATAATCCTCGTATGTATATAGCATTTAAGGCGTTATTTATGCGAAATACAGTTTATAACGTTGCGTGGAGTCGCGTCTGGCTGTTAATCCTAAAGGCTCAGGGGAAATAACACGGTCGTGTACTTTTTTATTACTCTCTTGACATTTCTTTGCAGGAAGCTGAAATTAAGTTGGAAGCGGTGGTCTTATCACATAACTCACAAATGGCATCCGACTTATTCTCTAGAAGCTAATAGTTGCTATTCAAGAATTATCCAACATTTTATGAAACCCGAAGGTTCATTACCGTCTTCACAAGAGACCGTCACTAGGTGATGGCACAGAAAACACCGTTTCCTCAATTGTTGCTTGATGATTTACTGCTGCAGAGAAATGTTTACCGCACAGTTACGTAGCAAATTGCGCGGCGCGGATCCACAGAGAACGCCGACTGGAACACCGCCTTTGTTGCTGCGTGACAGCGTACGTGACGCGTCCCCCTGCTGCATATGTACTGGTCATTACCTAACGACGACTCTTTCTCTGCCTCCACAGTTCTTGCTTTGAGCAAATACGCCACAATATTAAAATGGATCTTAGGGCAGTAGAGTTGGACCGAAGAAGGGCGAAGTAACAGGAGATTGGAGAAAACTGCATAATGAGGAGCTTCATAACTTTTACTCTTCTCCAAGTGTAATTACAATGATGAAATCAAGGAGGATTGGGTGGGCAGGGCATTTAGCACAAATGGGGGAGAAGAGGAATGCATGTAGGATATTTGTGGGAAAGCCAGAAGGAAAGAGACCACTGGGAAGATCAAGGCGTAGGTGGGTGGATAGTATTAAAATGGATCTTAGAGAGATATGATGGTATGGTATGGATTGGATTGACCTGGCTCAAGATAGGAACCAGTGGAGGGCTCTTATGAACACGGTAATGAACCTTCTGGTTCCATAAAATGCTGGGAAATTCTTGAGTAGCTGCGGAATTGGCGGCTCCTCAAGAAGGGCTCAGCTCGATGAGTAAGTAAGGGAAGTAGAGTGTGAGGCTGTAGACTGAATTCATCTGGTTCAGTGACAGGCACTTCGTTACCAGCTGAGCGACTATTAGGATCCCTATAGGGACTTCGCTCATTTGAGTTAATTAGTTTAATAACATTTCTAATGAAAGCAGCCTGTTCGTTTAGCTGACCACTCACCTCCAAATTGTGAAAGTGCTGAGACACGCATGATTCATAATGCAGAGCGGTCCATTTCGTCCTCATATCTGTAGGCAGACACAGTTAATGAAAATAGTAGACCCGGCACGAGAGTTGCCAAAACTTGCATTTCCCTAACGCTTTAAACATCTGATGTGAGAACGAGGATGTGTCATGTAAGGCAGTGACGTCAGTCGTTGCATCTTCGTTATGAAGTTTTTTTTTTAATTGCTAGTGGGGTGGGACGAAGTCCCTTGTACTGCGGCCACTTCTGGCCTATTGTACCAGCCCCAGATGATAGATGAGGGTGATTGTATAGCAATTGGTTAAATGAAGATTGGCAGGGGATACCGAAGTACTCGAAGAAAACCTTCCCCAACGCCACTTCGGCCACCACAGATCCCACTTGACCAGACCCGGGATCGAACCCGGGCCGCCGCGATGGGAAGGCAACGACTGACCGCTTGAGCTATGGCGCGGCCCTCGTTATGAAGTTACTGGATGCTGGTTACAGCGCCCTTTCTGTATTCATACGCCGGTGGGAAGTTCAGACATATATACACAGGCTTCCTGCACAAAGCATGACGTATCCTGGTTTGTAGAGCAGATGGACTTCAGTAGATCATGTTTATTGGTACCCGAGGAACGCTTCTGGTTCGATTCAATTATTTTCACTGTCCGTATTTTGCCAACCCTGCTCACAACGCTTCACCGCCTTGTACGTAGTTGGGCCGAATGCGGTAGTTTCAGTAATAAAGTAAAAATACAGCGTGTTTCATGTGAAATATGCTTACGAACCTGTGGGTCTTGTAATAACGCTACCTTCATACATAGGGGATTAATGGACCAGATGTAAACTTTGTAGCATGTGTTTATATGGAACTCTTCTCCCTTCATAACCAGTGTAGTGATTTAAAAGTTATCTTTAGAGCCCATTGAGAACCTGGTTGGATACCTGTATTGATATTTGTGTATGTAATATTGTATAGTTTGTAGGCGTTCTCTATATTCTTATCCTCTTTCGATGATTTCGGTCGGGGGTGTGGTTTAGAATTTAAGCATATTTGATCACAGTGAAAGGATATTAGGATTTTGAAATCAGATTTTACTAAGAATTATGAATGAGTACCACTTAATGTTGCTCAGCGAGTTAAACCAGATTTCGGAGGTGTGACTTATAATCCCCTGACTGGAGATATCTATGTTTGCTGCCTGTAGTTTCCCGTAACGACATTGTGGCGAGGTGCGTAATGGGAGAATGAAGTGTCTATTGCATAATGAGGAACTTCATAATTTGTGTTGCTAACCGAATATGGTTAGGGTGATAAAATGAACGCAAAAAAGAAACATACTCTTATTCAGACAGATCTGTACTTGAATATGGATCATTTTAAGGTCCTTGAATTATAGAGGAATCCATAAAGCTTATTCTGTATTATAACACTTTGTTACCTCACTTATCTTGCTAAGCATGATATAAATTTTTATGTATATGTGTAAATCGTGTTTATAAAAATCTTGAGCATCTTTACCAGTCTAGATCTGACTCCCTTGAGGATGACAATCTGATGCCGAAATATGTCGGGCTTTCAGTTTAGTATATGATGTCTCGTGTTGTAATTTGACGGAGCGCTGAAAACTTGTGTAGTTAGTTAGTTATTTATAGAGGGTGGGTTTCCCCATGCACCGCGACCAGTTTGATCTATTGTGCTTCCCTCTATGATATTCTACCAGTCTCTATACCCTACCGATAAATGGTGCTTACCATCAGTCCCGCCGAGCAAGCGAGTTCGGCCACTTGCTTAGCGGTGTCTATAATGCTTTCCCCATCTACCGGAGGCCTTAGAGACTATTGTTGGGTGGGAAACGTCCTGGCATTTGGCTCAGTGATAAAACTTCTGTAAATTGGTCATATAAATTGGGAAGTGGCGCGGATTTGAGCTGTGAGAAATACGCACAAAATGCTGGTAAACTCCAAACGAAGATGCCATTTTGAACACGCAGGCGCAGATCGGAGACTGTACAAAAATTGAAATTGTCCTTGTCTGTGGATTGGATTCGACGGGTTCGGTGCACATTCCAGTTTTGGGCATTTCTGAATACGGCAATGAACGTTTGAGTTCCATAGAAGGCGAGGAATTTCTTGACCAGCTGACTGAATATCAGCTTCTCAAGAAGGACTCTCCTCTGTGGAGTTAGTTGTGTTGGGAAATATCAGAGTATATATGAAGTTGTTTCATGCTTTGAATTATGTAAGACGTTTGAGATCTGTGTTATCTATACTGTATAGGTTGTCATATGTTTTACGAAAGTTGTATGATTGTAAATAAACTGCCCCTCTGAACTTTTGGCAATACATAAGTTGGAGATACCAAGCGCGAGAAAATTCGCAGTGACTTTCCAGTCAGGTCTCAAACCCGTTTGACACGGTTCAGACATTGCATTTATACTTTCTGATTAGGTGACTGGTGGACTCCATCCCGTATTTGTATCGTGCTTGTGCAGTCCATTACTTGTTTGTAATACAACATGGTACGGGCCTTCAGCTAAAGATTAAGGCCTATATGTTTATTCCGAAGTACTGTGTAAACTGCTGTGGTTTCCATCAGAGACCAGGTGAGGCGTTGGCCCTAGTGCTTAGCGTCGTTGATGCAACATTCATGACCTCTCGTCAGGTTATTGAATCACACGTCAGTGTGGTATGTACAGGCAGGCACATCTGAGATGCGCGGTGAACGAAGTGACAACTGTAACAGGGTTTTCTGCTATGTTCGTTGGTTTTACCCAGCTAATCAACATTCCACTCTTCCCCCTTACTCATCCATCAACGCCCCCTGGTGTCTGCGATAGGCCTGCTTGGGCAGTACATTGTTACGTCTTCGGTCTTTCGTCACTTGGCTTGTTACAGAGTAAGAAAGCAAAAAGAAAATTCTGTTCGCTCTAGATTACGAGATATAATTTTTACATAAAACTTGTTTCGTGTTCTTGTGTTTGTGAATTGTTAATGTTTAACACATTGACATTCAGTGCTTGGAAGGCTGCAGAACGTCACTCGGTCATGTTGGCTGCTTTCACAGGTGTGAAATCCGAATGAACGGCCAAGTTGGATAACACTCATTGGCTGTAGGCCTACATACTAGGGTGTTGGTGATAATTTTAGGACGTTTATTTCAAAATCACGGAAAGAAATTGATTTCTGCCTGATAGTGAGTGAGCAAAACCAAGTAATATATCCATTAACACTCCGTAGAGGTGAATCGTTGAGAAGTTGCGAGTCACTGAGCTACTCAAGAATTTCCCAATATTTTATGAATCCTGAGTTTCGTTTGCCTTGTTCACAAGAGCCCTCCACTGACATCTGTCCGAAGCCAGACCAATCAAGTCTGTACCACCCCAAATTCATTTTAATATTCTCCCACCTACGTTCAGGTCTTCCTAGTGGTAGTCTTCCTTCATGTTTCCTACCAAAACCCTATATGCATTCCTCTTTTTTTTCCCCCACGAATGTATCAACTTGTTAAATATTAAAAGTACTGTTGTTTGAAATAAGGGTGTTTATAAGACGAAAAATGTATACCTATTGCTGGTTAATAATGGAATTAATTTTCAGTGAAGCAGTTACTCTGCCACTATGTGCTTATACTGTCAGTGACAATTTGGATTACTTCAGACAGGAAGTGTCCCTTACGTGCTGCTTAAATTGGTCATTTCGTTCATCTTGCGGCCGTCTTAATTGTATGTAATCATGCGCCCTGCTGCTTGAAAGAGGAAGTGCTCGTAATTCGGCAGTACAGTAGCAGTGGCAGGAACAGGACGAGGAGGGGGGATGCTTGATAAGACTGATACTCATCCATACGAGTACTGGGGAACCAGGACCTATGCTTCTCCGTTATTACAAACGCTTAAAATAATTTTAGCAAACTATAAGAAATGTCTGAATATGTAAGATTTGAGGTTTTCACGGCGGTGGCTATGAAAAAAGTAGTCTTCTGGGATGTGGCGCAGTGTAGAAGTTGTGTTAACCGACGTTTCGGAGGAACGAATCGCCTCCATCTTCAGGGTAGAAGACAAGAAGAAATCCACGAGCGAACCAGCGTGAGCAGTCTGTTGCACCTGCTTACGCTGGTTCGCTCACGGATTTTTTCTTGTCTTCCACCCTGAAGATGGAGGCGATACGTTCCTCCGAAACGTCTTTTAATACAACTTCTACACGACGCCACATCCCAGAAGACTGCTTTCTTCACTTCACTCTTTGTTGACATGAATTATTATGACTCGCTGAATAGCTTGGTTAAGAGGTAACGTTAGATTTGTGTTTAGAAGGTACTTGGTTCGAATCTCAGCCGCAGCAACGGCTCTCCTGAGTCCCGCCAGCAAATGCTGGGTTAGTACTCCCTTTCGTTCCAAACCCTTTCCATTTGATCGTACCATCCGACGCTGTACTGTAGTCTCAATACTGATGTCATCGTTAAATAACCCACGAATATGTGAGAATCAACGTAAGGAAAAGTCCTGTGTTAACTGAACCCAAGGCGTAGACGTTCTCCGCGTTGCAGTGCAGTAAAGGCACGTCTTAATTTTGCCATTTAATGAATGCAAGACCACTCTCTGCAGAAGGGAGAAGTTTATGGGTCATTATATGGATTCTGTTGACCAGATTGTTAAGCGGCCTTCTGTTACAGCAGTTCATTTAGTTGCTAGCCTACTTCGGTTACTGGTTTATGTGTCAGTAAACAAGGCGGTGTATTATGAGGACAGTTTGATTTCTTTGTTTTCCTATTGACTTTCACCTTTCTTCTCTGAAAAGTACTTCAAACTGGTTACACAGTTTTTAATTTCTCAAGCTTAATAAAACAGTGGAGGGCTCTTGTGAACACGGTAATGAACCTTCGGGTTCCATAAAATGTTCGGAATTTCTTGAGTGGCTACGTGACTGACGATTTCTCGAGAAGGACTCAACTCCATTAAGTTAGTTAAGCGTTATGAAATGGTCATGCTAATATTATGTTGGACGTCGCCCATTATTGTACCCAGTGTTTCATGAATTAGTTTAAAACATTTTGTATTGCTTTCTTTTTTGTCTTAATATCCTGAATACACCTTTTACTCTTCGTCAGAGCCCTCGTTTGAGGCTTTCCATTGCGATTTGATAGGGAAATGTTCCTTATCAAAGACCGCAGCTTTGATGCCGAAGTCTTATACATATGTGCAGTCGGCCAGAGTGTTGACCGGGAGGGTAAGACATCTGTATGACTTCTCCTCGATGAAACGTCAGAATATTGAGAAGTAAATTTTCCTTGATACCAGACAAACACTATTGTTGGCGATTCGTTGCCCAATACAGTATGTGTTTTACCTAATATAGGCCTGAATGACGTTTTCTTCTCGGGAGACTATATTGATTGAGCCGGGCTAATAAGAACTTGAGGAACTTGCTCTTTACGCGGCCGGTTGCAGCAACTTTCACGTCATACCCCAGTAGTTGTGCACAATAGGAGCAGATATGTGATTGTGCAGCAAGGGAAACGCAAACTGCATCGGTCTACAACATCCATTGCCGGTCTGAGTGTTTTCACCTTCATGATGCTCTAATTGCAGTATACCAGGGATCATCCAGTTGTGGTCAGCGATCCACATCCCACCCGCGACACAGTTGGCACTTATGCGGGTGGTCGAGAAGTACCAGCTTTTATGGAACCAGAGGGTTCATCATCTTGTTCACTAATGCCCGTCAGTGGACCTTGCCCTGAGTCAGACAAAACCAGTCCCCACCATCACACCATATTTCTGTAAGATGCTACTGAATATTCTCAAGTTGTCTCTTATCCTGAAGTTTTCAGAGCATATTTCTTCACAGCCCTGCACACCATTCCTCTCGTCCACCCCACCGCCTATCTCATCTTTGATTTAATCGTTATGGCAGAGCGAATGGCGATCACAATGGCCCCGTGAGGTTTTATCCCACAGGATGGAATTCCCTCGAGATATGCAGGCCGTATATTGTGTCAGCGTTCTACTCACCATGTTCCTCCAGGTTTGTATCAACCTACAAGATTAACACGGTGTCACAACTTAAATAAAATGTGAATACTGTCACGTGTATGGGGGTACGCGCGACGAAAATGACGAATTCTAGTTCCAGTTATTGCATTTATCATCACTTTCGTTACACTCTCTCTTGATGACATTTAAATACAGCGTTCCTACCGATAACTCAGAACTCAAAACTCTGTCACTCACTCACTCACTCACTCACTCACTCTGTTCACCGTATTGCTGGAATCTCGTTATATGGCCGCGGCATGGACCACACACACAAACCAGTCTCTCTATTGTTGAGGTTTGTATACCGAGCCGTTGCATAGCAACGGTCGCGGCGTGGACCCCCATAGAAAACCAGTCATGTGATAACTATCTTGCCAGTCTATTGGCGCACTGATAACTCAGAACTCAAAACTCTTGTCGCTCACCCACTCTGTCTTGGTTATTCCTGGAATCTCGTTATAAACAGCCGGGGCATGGACCACACACAAAACAGTCTCTATACTGTTGAGGTTTGTATACCGAGCCGTTGCATAGCAACGGTCGCAGCGTGGCAGTCATGTGATAGCTATCTTGCCAGTCCATTGGCGGGCTGACTGTTGTTTATCACCGAGTTATAAACATTAGTCCTATTGTTGCGTGCACGTATCGCCAGTCCATTGGCTCGCTGACTGTTGCCTAGCACCGAGTTATAAACATTAGTCCTATTATTGCGTGCACGTATCGCAGGGTGTGTATCGAGCCGTTGTCTGGCAATGCGCTGACATGTAGCAATACCAACAGAATAGTTATACAGAGCTATGTACACACTCTTTGTGTGTGGGATTTTTTATAGAAAAAATCTGGAACGCCAGGTTTTGAATTGAAGGACGATGAGCGATTCCAGAATTAATCCACCCATTATTTTTGTGGTGAACATAATTTTGTATTCCCACGAATTTGAATTTGTATATATCTCCAGATGATTATTGCCTTTATTGAATTTCCATCTTGCCAATGATTTTTATATTGTTACAAGTTTATATACTTAACATACGGAATTATAGATACATAAATTAATTAATACTTTGTCTTCTTTTTTGCAGAACAAGACCAGCCAACATCCGACGATACAGTTCCTAGGAAATGAAGGGGTGAGTGCAGTGCTATTTTCACTTGTAAATTTTTATCGTGTAATATCCACCGAAGATATAAAATCTGTGCTGCCTGAAAAACAAAGGAGGATTCTTCGATCGTGTATTTACCTCATTTTTTGGTCACACTTATAGCCATTCGACGGTAGAAACGAAATCCTTTGATTTTGTGTCTTAACGGTTCAGTAGGTAGTATACTTATTGCGGATGCGACTAGTATGGAACCGTGAGTTCTCTTTAGCCCTCGGCCTAGCGGCCTCCATAGTCTAGGAGTAACGTTCCCACCTCATGACTCGTAGTACGCGGGTTCAAATACCCGGCGGAGGTCGTCGAATTTTTAAGGGCGGAAAAATTCAGGGAACAAGTCCTCCGGGAGGAACTTTAAGCCGTGGGTCCCGTGTCGTAGCTTTACGGCATGTAAAAGAACCTCATATCTCCAAAGGAGGTCACTGAGCCAAATTAACGGACGTTTTCCGTCCAACAGCAGTCACTAATACCTCCGGTACATGGGGGAAGCATTATAGATACCTCTCAGCTAGTAGAACCGGTCTCGCTGGCTGGGCGGGACTGATGGTATGCACCAGTACCGGTAGGATATGGAGACTGGTAGAAATCATAGAGGGAAACACAATGGACCAATACAGGTCTAAGTGCATGGGGAAACCCACCCTCTCCAATAACTAACTAACTCATTAACTAGCCCTCGGCCTAATTTCACAGATGAGAGAAACTAAGAACATTAACATTTACAAATTACTCAAATTCCAGGCATAAGATTAATCCCTACATATTGTGATAACCAATCCTTATGGTCCAAATTCGTTTTTCTCGTCCATAAAATTTAAAGCGTAAGCAATAAGAATGGGATATTGGTTGTCGTATTTCGTTAAGGGATCGCGGGACCAGATGCTGTACTGAAGGGTACAGCCGGCCCTGTACGCGACTCTGTGTTCAGTAATAATTCATACACGCCTGTATAGTGTAGGGATGTACGGAAAAGCAGAGTGACGGCCAATAAGAAACTTCTGAGTTTAGGTCCTGTTATCTGGAATACTGTTCTTGTATGAATTGGTCGTTTTATTCATAGTGTTGCTTTGAGCCCGTCCCTGCCGTAACAGTACATGAGGTGATCAGTCTTGTAATTCAGCTGAAGGCTCCTTTCCCACGAGCGTTTGTGGAATTCTGCTTTTTATGAGCGCCTCTGGGCGAGCCATTGATCGGTCTTGGGTCTGTGTGGAAACAGGTACATTAAAGTCAGTGGTTCCCTAAGACGCGCTACAAACGCTCGTGCAAAAGGAGCCTTCAGCGGGTAGTTCCATCCGGAACTGACTGACGTAGATAAAAGGTAAAGTTGTCCCTGTGCTTAACTAATTAAGCACTACACCGTGAAGGCGTATGCGAAAGTATAAATCCACATTTTCTTGACCTCGGCACTAGTTTGAGGTGGGTGGTCAGCTTCACGCCCCGTCCGCTCTACCCCCCAGTTAAAAAGCCCACGGTACGCTTTGTCTAGGAGGCTGGTTGGGCCCCAGAGCCGGTCTGGACGACGTGGGGAATAGAAAATTTTTTATCCTACCGGGACTCGAAATCCAGTCCTTAGGCAGTCACTATACCGACTACGCTATCCCAAAACCCGAGTAATATTACTGGGTGTAATATACCACAGTCAGTAATTGATAGATTGATGGTGTTTGCGAACAGGGTACCAAGGAGAAGATTTTCAACCCAAGGGGAAAAAATTACAAGAAGCTGAAGAAAATTACAAAATGAGGAGCTTCATAATTTGTAGTCTCCACACATTATGAGAGTGATGAAGTGGACTGGCCATGCAGCACCCGTGACAGAGACGAGTAATGCGTACGAAGTTTTAGTGGAAACCGTTTGAAAAACGTGTGTGTAGACGGGAAGATACAATGGTAATCCCTCAGCTAGTGACGAAACCCGAAGGTTTGTTGTGCCCAGCCGCAGGTGGATCCAGTCCCCACCTTCGTGAATGTCCATTTTAGTATTTCCTTCCATTTCAAGTCGGCGCCTTCCTTCAGGATCTTGGAAGGAATTTTGTATGTAGTACCTCCCCGTGTGTTCAGAATGCCTCTCATGTCTCATCGCCTTTTGTTTCATCTTACTAAGAGTATGGAGTATGAAGGCCGATCGCAGTGGCCTCGCTGTCTAATACATGAACCGTCTTCGCCCGCTCGAACACTGAGAATATGGGTTCGAATCTCACTGAAGACATGGATGTCTTTGTACTTTTATTCTGTTTCTGTTCTGTGTGTAAGTAGTGGCCTCGAGACTGCCGAGGAGTCCTACCGACTGTGTATAAACAAAACTACAAGCAAACTCTGTGGCCTGTAGTCCGCAAGCGAACTATACCGACCGAACCACCACCGCTTGTCGGCGAAGTTAGTGCCATTAAGAAACTTGAGGCAAAGGTTCAAAGGTCTGAAGAGCCGTAGAGAGAAAAAAGAAAGGACTATTAAGGTCTTCGTTATGCATGTTCTAGACTGTTGTTATTTAATATGTAGTTCTATCTATATATTCTGTCCTCAGCATTTTGTTCACAATCACCATAAATCTTACGTCCTTCCGCAGTGTCAGAGAACACGTTTCCCATTCATACAAAGCAACAGGTGGAATTGTTATGTCAGTCGAGACATTTATAGGTACGAGACAGGTAGATGGGATCCGAACTGAATGGGCGGAAGCATTCGCCGAATTTAATCTCTTAATTTCTTGGTGGATGTTCCGCTGATATGTTACTGTCGTCACCAGATTCAAGGACTTATTACTTTTAATTCTGTGCTTACATTCTAGTGAGGAGGCGTGAGCACGTGTAGTGGTTTCGTCTTTCTCCTGCATTTACTACTAGACTAGTCTCCTTAGGCATCTGATCTAGTGTCTTTCGTGTATCGTATCTATTTGTTAAATTTTTTAAATTATAGACATAGACAGGGAGACCAGCATGACGCATTCATTTACGTCTCTTCTGATTATATTCTAATATATATTGAGTATTCTAAAGCAGACTCGAAAAACAGTAGCATTCTTCATAGTGAGCGCTGTGAAAATCTCAAATCCTAAATAGCATTCTTGTTTCAGACAATTATTTATTCAACGTCAACAGATAAATGCTTATCAGTGCGGACTTTACTATAGGCTCCATTTAAAACAGTTAGCCTAAGTATTTCGTGTTTTTACCATATAATTGAGATGGTTTTGAAATAATCCTCTCCTTAGTCATGGGCCTTCTTCAAGTCTGTATATAGTTGTGTATTGTCCATTGTACCGTGTTCTTGTATTCCATTACGCGACGGAGGAAGAATGTCTTGACAGTATTTAATTTATAACGTCGCAGTCGTTACCGGTGAAGCCAAATTATTTCGTTTAAATATGGAGTCAACTTGTAGAGAAGAATGTTGGACAACATTTTTGTCGGAGTTGAGGTCCCCACAGCGGTTTTTGAAGAGTACGATCTTGTACGTTGTAGTTCGGTAGCAGTAGTGAAGAGTGCGATCCTGTGGGTTGTAGTTCGGTAGCAATATTGAGTACGATCCTGTGGGTTGTAGTTCGGTAGGAATATTGAAGAGTACGATCCTGTGGGTTGTAGTTCGGTAGCAGTTCCCTAATATTTAGGAGGAATGTATTGCAGACAACTGGTTTGTGAGCTTACTCTCCTGCCGTGAAGAAGAAAGTGACTTCGTTCCCCGAAAAGTCAGTGCACTTCTACCTAACTACTCAGCATTAAAACCCAGAAGGGCCTCAACATTTTTGTTGCTGATAACAGCAATATTATTGGATAATTAATAGTCGGTTTCACTTTTTTCTTTAAAAATACATACATTAGTAGGTCCCATTCCAGTGCTGCAAAAATTTTTCTCTTTTACTGGTAGAATTAATGGATTTGCGGATCTTGTGACATAATGTTACAGCGCCGGTTTGGAACATTTCCGCTGTAATTTGATATCTGCATATATCTTTGGAATTTGCCAGTAGTTTCTGTCTCATGTGTATATGGCTGTTAAATTTTATTTCTGCTACTGACGAAGCCATTTCGTTTGCCGCGCATTGGTTACCTTTTATCTGCTTTCCCGTCTCAAATTTACTTTACCTCTGCCCGAGATGAAAAGTTCCGTCTAATGTAGGTGAATTCGTTCCTCTTGTTCGATTCCAAGTAAGGTATCATGAGTTGAGTTTTTGTGCTTCGCCACGCCCTACTTGTCTCCTTGGTTAACTGAAGAGAAAAGTCTGAAGAACACTGCTTTTCTATGGAATGTGTAAGACTTTACATTATGTATCGTTTCGAGCGTTTGACCTTGAAATTTAAATTTGTACCTCTGTATGAAATAAATATAACATGAAACTAAACTTGGAATTTCTCGAAATATTGCACTGAAGCCTTATGTTGTGTGTAACTTCTCTTTGTGGTGGCTGAACATAAAAATAATTGGAATTTCTCTGTCCACATTTTTTCTTCCCTGCCGCCCCCCAACAAAAATACAGAAAATTAATTAGTATGTAAAGCTGAAGACCCCATCTGGCCCACGTAAACTTTCAAGAAATAGTGTTTTAAACTTGTGAAAATTTTATCAGTTTTGTTCTGTACTGATGGCCGGCACAGAAATTGGTAATCCTAAACTGAGAATCTCGTAACGAGAGTTCAGATTTGACATTAACTTAGTATGAAAAGGAACAGAGGGGCACGCGGTAGTGTAGTTGGTTGAGGCACACTGCTACAAGCCGGAAGATCGAATCCCGATGAGATCGATATTTTAAATTTACCTAATCCTTCCAGCCGCACTATGGCCTGAAGGTCGACTCAGCCTCTAACAGAAATGAGTACCAGAAATATTCTTGGGGGTAAAGGGCGGCCGGCACGTAAGGCTGACAACCTTACCGCCATCTATGAGCCGATTGTCTAGAAAATGTGGGAGCCTCAACATCTCACAACCCTATGGTTTTTTTTTACTAGTGTGGTGGGATTAAGTCTCATGTACTGCGGCCACTTCTGGCCTATTGTACCAGCCCCAGATGATAGGTGAGAGTGATTGTGGAGCAATTGGTGGAATGAAAATTGGCAGGGGAAACCAAAGTACTCGGAGAAAACCTGCCCCAGAGCCACTTTGTCCACCACAAATCCCACTCGACCAGACCCCGGGATCGAAACCAGGCCGCTGCGGTCGGAAGCCAGCGACTAACCGCTTGAGCTATGGCGCGGCCCAACTTTTTACTTTCACTTAATATGAAAATGAACAGATATTGTTCAGTAGTATTGTCTTCCGGGTTGCAGTGCTTTGTGATTGGAAGAAAGCCCGGCGATTCAGAGAAACATATCGCCTCCATTTTCAGGATAGATGAGTATGTTAAGGCAAGGAGAAGCACGCAGCAGACATAACAGCTGTTTTCTTGTTCGGCTTACTCTTCGGCCCTGAAGATGGAGGCGATACTTTCCTCAGAAACATCGGTGGAATTCTGCCGAACTACACTGAGATGCGTCTCAAAAGACCGTAGGGTTCATAGTCACCGCTGTGAGAACCTCATAGCTAACAAAATAATTGTTTCATGTTAGAGGTTTGGTATTATTTCGTTGTTCGGGGGTGTGAAGAAAATGACAGCTGGCAATGATCTCAGAATGATCGGATTAGGGATGTTTAATCCAATTCTTTGAAAATTTTCAATGTAATAATTCGTGTATTAATGATGTTCAGAGTTGCTATAGAATAGTCCAAATTTAGGTGTTCGCCGAACTAGGAATTGTAATGTAAGATTTGAGGTTTTCACGGCTGTGACTATGAAGAAAGGAGTCTTGTGGGATGTGGCACCGTGTAGATGTGGTGCTAACCGACTGGTGTCTGCTTGTACCCGTTCTCACGGTCTTTTCGCTTGCGGATTTCTTATTTTTCTTTCACCCTGAAGATGGAGGCGATACGTTCCTCCGAAACGTCGGTTAACACCACATCTACACGGTGCCACATCCCAGAAGACTGTTTTCTTCGAGGAATTGCAATGTCTAAGCTGGATTCGGTAGAGAAAGAGATAAGGATGCTGTGTACCGTTCTGACAGACCGACGGATAGCTGCACAACAGCAGTGAACCTGGCAACCACGTTCAAATCGTAGTTCAAATCCATTAATCTAAACTCCTACAAGAATGTCTCTCGATAATGGTAGTTTCCATTGCACTAAAGACGAGACGTATATTGTTGATAACACTCGGGCTGCTGTACAGGTTATAATATCACTTGTTTAGTCGTTGTCCTCTCCTTTACGACAGATGTCCGTTCTCCTCTGTTCTTTGCCTTTTGCCTCTGTCTTTTCACTTCATCTTCCAATTATCTGAAACTGGATTACTAGCTTTAAATATCATTACGTTTAAATAGTAATCGGTTGAAGTCCGATCTTTCATATGTCATAATAATAATAATAATTCAATTCAATTCTTTATTATTTATGTGCCAAGTCAACAGCCGCAAGGCCAATTACAGACTTAGCACAGTGTAGATGAAAGTAAGTACGTATAACATTAAACAAACATTAGACAAACACATTATAAGTCAAAAATAAATTACAGGAAGTTTCTTGGGAAAACACAGTAATGAAGAAAATTAAACAAACAAGCAAATAAATGATAATAATAACAATAATAATAATAATAATTTCATTATAAAACTAAGTGTTATGGGATAATAATAATAATAATTCCTTTTTCACATATTTTAAATTTATTATACATCGTAGTAAGATTTTTAATAATGTAGAAATTCATTAACATGTAGCTTTTATTTGTGTATTATACACCACCTGACGTCGATTAGTACGATCGAAACATGTCGTGGCCTTGAAGTAAAGAACTTGATGTATTCATCAATCAGCTGTTGTGCAGGCGGCTATTGAAACATTTCCACTGACAAACAACAGGATGCAGGAAATAAAGATATCAGCCTTTGTCTTCGCGTTTTGCTTCTGCCTCCTGGCTTGGCGAAGTACCGGAAAGAATGTTAAAGGGAGCGGTCTTTATTTTAAGGTATATTCCCAGCCTCATGGGACTGAGCAAAACCATGAGCGTCTTTCGTTAATAGAACATATAATCAGTTTCCGGACAACCTTCAGACTACGCAGAAATACAAACCATTATACCGCGTCGTTTTGGTAATAGTTTTTGATGGGGTAAGGTCAGTTGATATTTTGAAGGCAGTACTTCATATAAATCTTTTTGTAAGGACAGTATGGGCCTCCTCCTATGATTTTTGAACTGTTGTTTTCTGTGTCCAGTGTCTAAGGGAGGGAAACGTGCTAGAAGTCTTCATCTTTCTGTAATTGCTCTTCATGTCTCTCGCATTGAGTCATGATGACTCCCGAAGGTCGAAGAACGACAGATTCCTCCCAAAACGTAGGCCCACAACGTCGGATAAATACATTTGTTTTGTGGTAGTTCTAACTGAACCTACAACAAATGGGAATTTGAAAAGCTGTTCCGTGCGCAAGTTACAGTAATATAACCTGGAGTTTTGTCCAGCACTGTCAGCAAGTCGATGGTTTTCATTCGTCAAACCACGCAAGATGGCGGAAACCGATCCGATTGATGGGTAGACCAGATACATCGAGGTTCTAAAGGGTTCTGTCGATGGTGTATAACACTCAGAATTACCGGGTTTTTGGACTTTTTCCATCGTCTGGTATTATAGAGACTAGAAAACACGTTTCAGAACGTGGATCTGTTTCCCCCCACCAGAGGACGGAAAGAGGCCCAGTTTCAGAAACGTCGTGTTGTCTCGTTTGTAATATACCGAACGATGGAAGAAGCCCAAAGGCCCAGTAATTCTGTGTCTGCATACACGTATTAAAATGGTTTAACCTGTAAACAGCGAACAGCCACAGTCTCAGTGACTTTGCCTTGTGGGGTGTGAGCCGTGTAGACTGGTACTTGTTTACCGACATCTAGGAGAAACACGCTGTCTTCAGAGTAACGTGAAAGGCATCACATCACGTTTGTCAGAAGCGTGGTAAGCGTCTGCCATACTACACGTCTTCACATCCCACATGACAATCTTCATAGCCACAACTGTGAGAACTTCATAAATTTCTCAAAATGAATTTTGATGTAAATATACAGGGCCGTCGAAAATTATATGAGCAGTTTCAAACGTTTGTTATTGAAAATCGCACGCATAATTTGTAATTACCCGTACGGTACGTTACACATATATAAAGTGAATAAAGGTATCCCTGCAACAGGCCGTGGAGGCCCATATGTTTGTGAGATGTTGAGGCTCCCACATTTTCTAGACAATCGGCTCCTAGATGGCGGTAAGGTCAGCCCTACGCTCCGGCCGCCCTTTACCCCCAAGAATATTCCTGGTACTCATTTCTGTTAGAGGCTGAGTCGACCCCAGGGCCATAAGTGCGGCTGGAAGGTTTAGGTCAGTTGAAGAAATCCATTGACCTCATCGGGACTTGAACCCGCAACCTACCGGATTGGAGCACAGTGCCTCGACCAACTACGCTACCGCGTGCCCCCCCACATGTATATACATATATATATATATATACACACACGAGGGTGAGTCAAATGAAAACCGTATTTTTTTTTATTTAATTTATTGAATGAAAGCGGCGCACAACTGTATCATGTTTCTATATAGTCTCCATTTCGTTCAATACAGGCACTCAAGCGTTTACAAAATATGGATTCCTCTAGAAAGAAATCTTGTGGTTGTCTGCACAACCACTCATGCACCGCCCGCTGTACCTCTTCATCAGAACGGAACTGCTTCCTCCAGTTGCTTCTATGAGTGGCCCAAACATGTGGTAATCACTTGGGGCTAGGTCTGGTGAGTATGCCGGATGAGGAAGACGCTCAGAGTGCAAGTCTTGGATTGTTGCAACTGTTGCACGGGCAGTATGGGGCCAAGTATTGTCATTTTGCAAAAGGATATCTCTAGTGAAGAGCCCACTTCGCTTTGATCTGACTGCAGGTCGAAGATGATTCTTCAAGAGATCTGAATATGAGGCACTGGTGATAGTGTTCCCCCGAGGCGTGCAGTGCTCCAAGAGTACGCCATGTTCGTCCCAAAACAGAGTCAGCATAAGCTTCACTGCTGATGGCTGCGTCCGGAACTTCTTGGGTTTTGGTGAAGAGGAATGATTGTAGCATTGGTAACATGTCATCCAACTTATAGGACAATGTCGCGATATTTCGAATTTTTATCTCAGTTTTACGGTTTTTATTTGACTCACCTACGTATATCAAATTATATCAAGATAAATGTTATCAACCATAGGCAGAAATGTTTATTAAAAATGGCGCATTTGCATATTAAGTCGCGTATTGTAGATTTGCCTAAATACCTGAAAATGACTTGTGTTTGTTATCTTCTACTGTACGTTAGTTTCATGAAAATGTTTTTTCTACGAAATTGCAGCTTGTTAATACTGCCGCTTGAAGTCTTTGTCTCACGATTCTTTTTCATGTTTCCTGGTGCCTACGCCTGCGTCGAGAGTTTCATGCCAGAGTGTTTGGTTTTTCTCGCAAAGGGGCGATCCTGGCCCCGTTAAAATTTGCCATCCTGCCAGGGGTTCGTCATACATATTTGATCTTGCAGCACAGAGTGTGCTTGTAATATTGCCTCAAATGCAATACTTACTTTAACCTTAAGGCCGCGCCATAGCTCAAGCGGTTAGTCGCTGGCTTCCCACCGCGGCGGCCCGGGTTGAAACCCGGGTCTGGTCAAGTGGGATTTGTGGTGGACAAAGTGGCGCTGGGGCAGGTTTTCTCCGAGTACTTTGGTTTCCCGTGAAAATCTTCATTCCACCAAATTCTCCATCATAATCACCCGGGGCAGGCTACAATAGGTCAATCAGTGGCCTCCGTGCCGAGTGGACCCAGTTGGACTCCACCCCCCCCCCCTAAGCGAATTAAAAAAAAATTAAAAGGAATTACGTTAACCTTTTTCTCAAGTATTGACCCTGTTACGTTTTTGTAAGTTACGACTTAAACGGATTCTGGTGTGCAGGTGTAACTGTTAGCCCCCAAAATATTTAACATTGAATTCAGAATCCCTTAATTGGCTACAATTAACAATGTGAAGCTCGACATTCATTTAAATAATATTCAGAATTGATATTAATGTTTGCCAGGATGTCACGCTTTGTAATCTGCTGAAGTTTCTGTATCCATCTTCACGGTAAAATACAGTTTTCACATTTTTGAACTCGGTTGTTGCGTCATAGAGACCAGATGGTTTATGCTGTTAGAAAAACAATAAATCTTTGATTTTGAGAATCTTTAACTCCAGAAATGCATTATCATGACCGAATGCAAGGATTGTTAATGTTAAAGCACAGACTCTTCCTATGTTTCGTATGACCATTTGGTCTCCGTAATGGAGACGCACTGTGTTTCCTTCGAGGCAAGAACTGGAGCCCTGTCTCAGAGTATTAAAGGGTTGGGTGGAACAATGGTTTAAGAGACTACAAAACCACAGAAACGATATGTTCTAATGCAGAGCTGTAATGGGAATGAGCAAGGTCACCTTTACAAGCGTCAGTGCTCTCCAGCTTGCGCTGGTTGCGTGAAGCCCCATCTCCTTTCAATTTACACAGATGATGCAACACTCCGAAGCCAGTTTTGTGACGTATTAGACACCCACGCGTGTACTCTGTTACGTCACGGTAAAGTAGCGACTGCATCAGGCAGAGGGAACTCCTCATAGTTACCGCAGTCAGAATTTGGCAATCGGTCATTTTATTTGAAAAGCTGAAATCGAATTTCTACTTCCCGATAAACGTTTTGGCATAAAAGAGTGAAGGTGAAGTTTCCCCATGAAAGAGTATGGGGGGTGTGGCTATAGCTCCACACACTCTTAACCCTGGCGTCGGCCGCTTTATCGCCTGGCAAATAGCCCCGTGACCATTGGATATAAGGCTGAGAGGGTCCCAGAGCTGGTTGAATCCCGTATAGAAGAGAGAAATTTCTAACCCATGCCGGGTATCCAACCCCAGTCCCTCCGCTGTCAAATCCATATCGTAGTCGATTCAGGAAATAAACGGAGCCGCATAAATATCGGCTAATGGGGAATTATACTAGAACACTTCTGGAAATGAAATGTTCGGCTTTAAACACGTTATGTGAACTATGTCCGTGCCATAGCTCGGGCGGTTAGTCACCGGTTTCCCACGGGCCGTGTTCGTGTGCTGAGAAGTAGACAGTGAAACAAACGTGATTCCTATACACACTAAGCGTGCTCACGTATCTTGGAGAGCAGCAGAACATTTTATAATAAATATAACAGTGTTCATTTGTCCAGTGGAGGAAGTTCAGTTCTGAAGGTAACTGCCCAGCAGAACGTTGAATGTTTCCTTCATTCTCACGAGGAAAAGGCCGACGTACTGCCTCAAATTAGACCGCTACCGCTCCGTTCCAAACCATTATTCGCCAGTCATCACCGCTCGACTGTATATCGTGTGAGCTGCAGACTTCGTCGTCAGTTAATTACATTTAACAAATGAACGGTATACTAAAACTATGCTACAAGCTGGAAGGTCGCGG
The DNA here is from genome assembly GCF_002891405.2 of Cryptotermes secundus. Classification (NCBI taxonomy): domain Eukaryota; kingdom Metazoa; phylum Arthropoda; class Insecta; order Blattodea; family Kalotermitidae; genus Cryptotermes; species Cryptotermes secundus. The sequence continues at coordinate 1,595,747 of NW_019738371.1, forward strand.
GTTCAAGTCCCGATGAGGTCAATTGACCTAATCATACCAGCCTCACTATGGCCCTGGGGTCGACTCAGCCTCTAACAGAAATGAATACCAGGAATATTCCTGGGGAGTAAAGCGCGGCCGGCGCATAGGGCTGACAACCTTGCCGCCATCTATGAGCCGATTGTCTAGAAAATGTGGGAACCTCAACATCTCACAACCCAATGGGCCTCCACGGCCTATTACAGAGTTACATTTACTTTTTTTACGATATGCTAAATGAATATTATGATCAACGGCCGTGGGGATTCGTTGCGCTGACCACGCAACACCCTCAATCCGCTAAAATTGGCACTAACTTCACCGACAAGTGGCGGTCGCTCGGTCGGTATAGTTCGCTTGCGGACTAAAACCACGGAGTTCTTGATGTTGATGATTTCGTGTTTTATTTGTTGTATGGAGCTGGGTTAGCTTAGTCGGTATAGTAGTAATGCCGAGGACAAGAATGGTCGTTCACTCCTCCAAGCGTGTTCATGGAATACCTCACGAAGTAGTGATAGATGAGTATGGAACGATGATAGAATCGTGGTTAGCAGGGGAAAGCTGAAGAAACTGGAGAAAAAGTCTGCCCCAGTGTCACTTCTGCCACAAATCTCGTATGATGTAGGAGTATTTTTTTATTGCTAGTGGGGTGGGATTAAGTCCCTTGTACTGCGGGTACTTCTGGCCTATTGTACCACCCCAGATGATAGGTGAGGGCGATTGTGGAGCAATTGCTGGACTGAAAATTGGCAGGGGAAACCGAAGTACTCGAAGAAAACCTGCCCCACTTTGTCCACCACAAATCCCACTTGACCAGACCCGGGATCGAACCCGGGCCGCCGCGGGGGGAAGCCAGCGACTAACCGCTTGCGCTATGGCGCGGCCTAATGTAGGAGTATATGCTTTTCCATCTATTAACGGCATTTCTTTGCACGAAATGCATAATATGAACTCATAATGAACTTGTCAGGCCGTCTGCATGTTTATCACGGAAAGTACTGAATGGATTTCGCTTTTTCTGCCTTTGACATCTCAGGCTCTTCCCTGTAACGGTGAGTCACCTGAAATTTCTAAGAACTCGATCCTATTGCATTTCCGGTAACATAATTTCCTGTTACACTCGTTGAAGCGGTGAAGTCCCTTCGAAACCTTGTGAAGCTGATTTAACTGCGAAAAGGCATGCTTATTTATCTTGAGCTTACCCAACTGCTAAGACGCCGAATGCAGTGCGGTCCCATTTTGTGGGAATTTGCCTTCCTGAAGACCTTGCATAATTTAAGATAATTTTTCTCTTAAGGATAAATGTATTGTCGATTTTTTTTAGATTACCTTTATTTGAATGTTTGTGCTCAAAGTGGGACTTTATTAATATTTTTTATATCGCGCTATTTAAGATTCGCATAAATTGTGACCGTATTATTCTTGGTTATAAAAGTCTGTACTAATCATCTGTACTTAAAATATATGTACATTATCCAGCTGCGCGTGTTCTTCATTGAATAATTTCAGTGGTACTGTCGACAGAAAGTAGGACAAGCTTCTCTATGAACTGAAGGAGGCTGGACATCTAGAATAACACTGTCCTGCGCATCTTTAAACGATTAATAATGAGATATTTTCGGAAGCGCTAAGGCTGCATCCTAATTGTGGTAGCGAAGACTGTTGCCTGCTTGTTCCGGAGACCAAAGACTGTATTCATATTGTAACGTGACGCCTGAAAGCCGAATAGTGAAGTCGGAGCAAACTTCCATTGCCAACCAACGGCTGGATGAACTCATTCCCAAGCGCTACAAGAATAGGCGTTAGTTACTATGGTTCACTGCACGCAGTGTAACGTTAACTGTTGAAAGCTGATATCCACAGCAACGAATTGTTGAAAGCACAGTAACGGAGGAACGCGATAACTTTAACTGTTGGGAATTGTGTTATATACGCGATCGGCTGAAGGGTTTAAGGAGGCTGGGCAAGACCAAATCGTGTAGTCGAAGTGAGGCAGTCAGTCGAAGAGACTTCAGAAGGCAGCTGAATAGCTGAAGTGTTGAAGACGTTATTTCATTGTGTTGTAGTTACAGTAATATTGAGAGTGTAAGCACTAATTGTAGTTACGACGTGCGAGTATCCAATAAATCGATTCACCAATCCATACCCCGTCTACAAGTCACTAATGCACGTGATAGTATCTACCAAACTTCGTTAAATTACAGCGTGAGGGAACAGAGTGCTGACGAGAATGTTTCGAATTACGAGAAGTAACCGCAGGATGAAGCTGTTTACGTAATGAAGAGCTTCGTGGTTTATCTTCGCCTTATGTTATCAGAGTGAACAAATTAAACAGTGACTGGCTGGTCGTGTAGTACGAATGGAGGAATTAGATATATTCTCCTATGCGGTATACTATGCGTTATGTTGAGTACTGCTACCCATCTTCAGCATTGTGTGAATTAGATATGCATTCAAAATTTTAGTCTGGAAGCTTGAAAGGAAGAAAGGCGTACAAAGTATATTTACAGTGATTGCAGGATGTGAGAGTGTGGACCAGATTCGAATGGCTCGAGATTGGGTCCTGTCATATTCTTTTGTGAACACATAATGAACTTTCGGGCCCCATAAAAGGATGGCAATTGTGAAGGTCTTGGGATCACGACTGAGAGATATTTTCAACGGATATTTGCGGTAATTGAACTGTGTCTGACAAAAAACGAGACATGATTCACAAGTGATAGAAGATGAGTTTTCTACTCCAAAGTACACGAACCGGTCTTGAAATGGAACGAAAGTTGTTCCTGAAGAATCAGCAGCGAAAACTACTGTTTAGGATTCGCGGGAGTGCCCAGCCCTACCTGAAGCATGTTTACCACGCAGTGATCATTGTAATCCCATGTGTACATTTATATGATTTCGAATGTTTCGATTTTTTCGCCTTACAAAGTTTTTAAAATTTCTGTTGAAAATCCTTCAACATGTAGAGTTCTATCTTGTGGGGTATAGCGCTCTGTAGTCCGGTGAAAGCCGACGTTTCGGAACATCACATCCATATTCAGGTTCGAAGAGTAAGCAGCTGACTACTTCATTGCTTGGGTTACATTTCGATGCTGAAGATGGTGATTTGTTCTTACGAAAAGTCGTTTGACTTTCCCCCGAACTATACAGTGTTATATCAGTAAAGATCTTCATAGCCACTACTGTAAGAACCTCAAATATGATGTAATTGAAAGTGTGATTACAAGTGAATCTCTTAGCCCACATGTGCTCTAAATTTCATGACTGCAAATCTTGAAGTTGCGAAGAAAATGTATCTAAATTTGGTAACATGCACATGGCTTTAAACCTCCGCTTCAGTAATATCGCGATGTACGCATTAACATTTTAATTGTACGTATGCAGATTCCTTTAATGTATTACGGCCTTTCGTTAAAATTCACAAAATTAGAAGAATTTGTCTGCAAATTATAGAATATAATATTATAGTATCTCCAGGGGACATGACAAGGCGGTCTCGTGTTTGAGAGCAGAAATCATATTCCGGTAAGCTGGATCGCGCCCATTTCATTCAGTTGGCAAGACGGGAGAAGCAGCCTGTCACCCATTTCAGCGCCATGCTCGTTATGAATGGTAATATTGGTGATGTATGGATGTGTGTTAACATATGCAGTTGCTAAGAAAGGCGGAGTGTTTTAAACTGTGTAGCTGTAATTGTTTCATGTGCATCGCCATATTAATTGCGTTCTCACAAAAGTATACAGGATAATAATCGTGCACCCGTAATGTTCCGTATAGTCACTCCTTGTTACCGTACGCCTAAACGTCATATTTTTGGTGACAAATGGGTCCTCGTACCGAGTAATTGAATTGTTGTAAGATTTGAGGCTTTCACGGCGGTGACTATGAAGAAAGCAGTCTTCTAGGATTTGGCACCGTGTATATGTGGTGTTAACCGACGTTTCGGAGGAACGTATCGCCTCCATCTTCAGGGTAGAAGAAAAAATATAAGAAATCCGCAAGCGAAGAGACCGTGAGACAAGCAGTCTGCTTTTACCGGTTCTCACGGTCTCTTCGCTTGCGGATTTCTTATATTTTTTTCTTCTACCCTGAAGATGGAGGCGATACGTTCCTCCGAAACGTCGGTTAACACCACATATACACGGTGCCAAATCCCAGAAGACTGCTTTCTTCAATTGAATTGTAGTTTGCCTTACCATAATAATATCTAAAATCGGAAAATAATTTGTTAGAATTGATATTCATAAATAGACCGCATCAAATGCGTTACATGAGTGATGAACGAATGAAGTTTCTCTCTTGTTTGTTCGTCGTGGTTTCGTTAGGGTATAATCTGTATGTCCGTTCCGGTCCTGTGCTCGACGCATGCGAATATGTGAGTGGTTTCGGTTAGTTTCGGCAACACGTGCGGTTCACATGTTCTTACCCTTCGACAAAGTTATGTTATGTAATCGATTGTCCTGACTGAAATTTTTCGTCGTTTCCCCTTAGCCCCACCGTCTAAATACCGGGTTAGTATCTCAAACTAGTCTTCGACAGTTTTTTTTCTACATCCTTTAAGATTCGTTGTTCACTAAAGTGGCGCTGGGGCGGGTTTTCTCCGAGTACTTCGATTTCCCCTGCCAGTCTTCATTCCACCAAATTCTCCATCATCATAATCACCCGGGGCAGGTACAATAGGCCAATCAGTGGCCGCCGTGCCGAGTGGACCCAGTTGGACTCCAGCTCCCACTGAGATACTGAGGACGTTATTACGTATTATCATCATCATCATCATCATCAGTAATCTGTCAAGACGACAGGTCCACAGTCTCTTCCAAAACAATTCCTCCATTTAATGCGATCTAGAGCTTTCTCCTTCAAATGACAGTATCCTCTTGTCCCCAAGGTCATCCAGCATCTTCTTGTCTGTTATTACATATATCACGAACAAAATAGATGTGCGTGTAGTCATGGCCAGTTCGATAGCAGTCGAACTTTGCTGTAAGCTGCTACAGTAGGGACGGTGATGTCTCAGTCTTGTAGTGAAGTATTGTTGCTTTCACCGTTGCGCTAACTGTGGTACAGCTACATATATTTTTATGGCAACGCCGGGATTCCAACCATAGACTTGCTTTTGTTCTACAGTAGTCACCATGAAACCATTTATCCAACTTACGAGGCCGCAACAGACCTACTTAGGTCTGTACATTCCAGACTTCGTCCAGCGTGTGCTATTTCACATAGATAATTATGTACCTTCGCTGTAACTCAACCCAGTTGTTGCGCACCTTGCATATTTATCGTCTTACCAATTCCATGGGTTTGTGCGACACGATTTTCTCTTTCCAAACCACGTCCTTCATGTGTGCGTGTGCTTTCCCGTGTAAGGTGAAACGCAGGCCCGCGACTTGTGATAAGTGCCTAACAAGCATCAAGAAAAAGCGATAGCTCTGTTTGTGGCTGTATGTTTATTGTCGTAAACAAAACGCGTTATGGTACAGTAGTCACCGCATGATGTCTCAGGAGAGAGAGAGGGGGAAGAAAATTGTTGGCGACTGCGGCGAAAGACACTGCAGTGGGAAGGGGGCAAAATTGTTCGTCTTTGAATGTGCCCACGCAGGGCTACGTTGGAGAGGTCAAGCGTTAGGAAGTGTACTATGTTACGGGCAGACGAAAGAAGTCGAGCGCCGGTCTTCAGTCCGTCTGTTTAATATTTAATGTATTTCGATCCCAAATAGGCCTTTCTTTTCACTCTTATGTTATTTCGTCGTGTGCTTAATTTTTTTTTCAGCTAGAAAGCTACGCCAATTGACGAATACAAATTTAGTTTTGTGTAACGTCATTATTTAATGCTGCATAGTAAGTACTGTGTACGTTCATGTGTATTGTATACATAAAATAGTAAAAGGAATTGTAGCGTAGAGGAAGCCGTTTTACAGCTTTTTGACTGTCATTGTTTAACCAATGTGCTGATTTAGTCAGAACACTTATGTCATACAAAGTACTGGCAAAAAATAAAATTTATTATGCTGTGCTTTTATCTTAGTATTTTTACGGGCTTTGCGTTGTTTTTACTAAGTGGCCGGGATACCGTAGTCGGTACAGCGACTGGCTGCGGGCTAGACGACCAAGGGTTCGGAGTTCGAGTCTCGGTAGGGTGAAGAATTTTCTGTTCTCCGCCCCTTCCAGACCGGTTCTGGGGTCTCCCCAACCTCCTATCTAATGGGTACCGGGGGTTCTTTCTCTGAGGGTAAAGCGGTCGGAGCGTGAAGCTGACCACTCACCTACAGCTCTTGCGGAGGTCAGGAAAATGTGGATCTGTACACCCCCCCCCAAACATACGCCTTCTTGGCGTAGTGCTTAATTAGTTAAGCACAAAGTCAACTTTACCTTTTAACTTAAAGTGGTCAGAGATAAGATCATTTCGCAGAGTGTTGCACAATTTGTTTGGAAGAACTCTTATCAAATGCTTTGTTGAAATGGGCAGATAACTATATTATATTCCCCGTCTTCTTTTTTCTTATCTTTTGCACAAGATATCCCAGTGTTATGCAGAAAAACAGTATGACCTCCCCCTTCTAAATCCACTCTTCCCCCCCGTATATTTTCATTGCTTAAACTTCGATATCCAGATAGCGTAAACTTTATAACCGTTATGTTTATTCTTCTACAATTATTAGACAGGCTGAGGTTATCAGCGCTAAATTTAATTTTCTCTTGGAGTCAGTACAAAAACTGTAATGCGGTTCTGTTGCATTGTAGAAAGTAATTCCGATGTTGTTCCTTTGATTTTGAAAAAGAAAATTCTCCTTCGGCCACGGAAACAGATGTTGGATCAGTTCGAAGGCCTTCATCAGAATCACTAGAGAGTTATTCCTAGTTTCTCTGTGGACAGGGATGCGGTATTTTTTTTTTTTTAGTACCTTAAATACTGGGGAATTCATCCGTGCATATTACCTATTGGCTTCCCAAGGAGAACTCACCTCCATGGAGTTACTGTCAGCAAAGAGAAGACTGTGTAGGTGCAGCTTTGTAGAAGGTCTGGATAGGAGTGCAAACAGTAGCAAAGTGTTTCAAGTTTGTCAGTCGTTCATTTCATGAAGTACATGCAACGTGAATGCGTAATGAGGAGGTGAGACCGTCTGTTTGTCGGCGTGTTTAAGCTCCACACTACTGATTCAGCTTTAAGGTTGGAGCCACACGATCGCACAAAATGCGTCCGTTGTAACGAACTTCGTGACGTCTGTTGTAGAAATAAACAAGAGAGGCGAATGCTACGCTTTCTTCTGGCTCCACTGCAGACAGAAAACTACGCACCGCATTCTGCAACTGTGTGGTGTCCTCAGCAACGTCCGTCATAAAGTACGTTCGTTACAACGGGCGCATTTTGTGCGTTCGTGTGGCCCCAGCCCAATTTGGCTTTGGGGTCTACGCCGAAACGTCTGTAGTCTGTTCTTACTTTAATACGTATCAGATCACTATTATCCGTAATTTACATGAAACCCCCTCCCGCAAAACGCTGCTTATACAGAGAACCGGTGTGTTAAAATCCGTGTCTAATTAAGATTTACAGCATTTGTTAGAAAAACATTTTAGTATTTTGAGTATTTAACTTGATGTCCGGTTGTTCAGGGCAGCAGATTCTGATACCGAGCACTACCTGTATTTTGAGTATGTAACTTAATATGCGATCATTCAGGGCAGCATACTGTGATACTGACCACTACCTGGTGGTGGCAAAGGTTAGGGAAAGACTGGCAGCGAGCAAACAAACAACACACAGAGTTCATATGGTAAGGTTCAATCTCAAGAAATTAAATAAGGTAGAGGGTAAAGAGCAGTATCGTGTTGAAATCTCAAATAGGTTTGCGGCTTTGGAAAATTTGGAATCTGGGGTGGATGTTAATAAACTTGGGAAACTATTAGAGAGAATGTAAACATGTCTGCCAAAGAGAGTCTAGGTTATTATGAACCGAAGAAGCATAAGCCATGGTTCGATGAAGGATGCTCAGAATTATTAAGGCGCGTCCACATTACTTGTGCTCGCCAGGCTTGTGCTCGTCGGGAGACTCGTCTGGCTTTTACTTGTGCCCATAAATCTTCGTCCACAGTACTTCAGTTGCTCGCCAGGCTTCGGCGCGTGAGGATCCGTATATTTACTCGTAGTGTGTGTAGGCTGTAGTATTTTAATTTATTGGCTATAGTTTTTAAATTAGAAATTTAAAATTTGCTTGTCTCGTGACTTGTCATATCGTCCACATTACTCGCGAGCATAGCGAGTCACACGAGCACGAGCACGAATAATGTGGGCGCGCCTATAGATCAAAGAAAGAAACCAGTTTGCCGTGGTTACAGGATCCAAGCGAAGTAAATGGGGATGTCTGAACAATATAAGATGTGAAGTCGGCAAGCATTTCATGACTAAAAAGAGGGAATATTTAAAAGACAGAATTGATGAGCTTGCAGTGAACAGTAAGAACAAGAACATTAGAGACCTGTATAGAGGAATAAATGACTTTATGAGGAATTACCAACCTAGCAGTAACTTAGTGAAGGATGAAAATGGTAATACATACAGGTGAGCCATTATTGCCTGATCCTAGTCCTTTTGAGGTTGAAATCGCTGTTGCAAAATTGAAAAGTTATAAATCGCCAGATAGTGACCAAATTCCGGCAGAATTGATTCAAGCAGGAGGTGAAGCGTTACTGTAAGACCCATAAGCTTATTAATTATATTTGGAATAAGAAAAGTTGCCTGATCAGTGGAAGGAGTCTATTATTTTACCAGGGCCATAAAATTGATAGGATAGGATGGTATGGATTGGATTGATCTGGCTCAGGATAGGGACCAGTGGAGGGCTCTTGTGAACACGGTAATGAACCTTCGGGTTCCATAAAATGCTGGGAAATTCTTGAGTGGCTGCAGAATTGGCGGCTCCTCCAGAAGGGCTCAGCTAAGTAAGTAAGTATCATGTGATATCACTGTTATCAACTTCATACAACATTTTATCTAGTATTCTCCTCTCAAAGTTGTCCATATATCCGTGAAATTATTAGGGATCATCAATGTGGGTTTCGACATAACAGATCGACAACTGATCAGATCTTTTGCTTTTGTCAGATAGTGGGAAAAAATGGGAGTACAAGAAAGCCTATTGTTCAGTTAGGAGGGAAGTATTATACAGTATTCTAATAGAATTTGGGGTACCCGTGAAACTAGTTAGGCTGATTGAAATGTGTTTAAACGAAACGTATAGTGAAGTCCCTATGCGTCAACATTTGTCTGATAAATTTCCTATCCAGAATGGTCTATAAAACAAGTAGATGCTTTATCGCCACTCCTTTTAAACTTTGCTTTAGAATATGCCATTAGGAAGGTCCAGGAAACCCAGGTGGAACTGAAATTAAACGGGACACATCAGCGGTTGGTCTATGCCGATGATGTGAATCTACCGGGTGATAATGTAGATACCATAAAGAAAAACACACAAACTTTAATTGACGCAAGTAAGGAGGTTGGTCAAGAAGTGAACAGAGAAAACTAAGTATATGTTGCTGTCTCATCACCAAAATGCANGTCTAGAAGTAAACAGAGAAAACTTAAGTATATGTTGCTGTCTCATCACCAAAATGCAGGGCAAAATCATGACTTGAATCTATCTAACAGATGCTTTGAAAATATGGCACAATTCAGGTGTTTGGGAAGGAATATGAGAAATCGAAACCTAATTCAGGAGGAAATTGAGAGGAAATTGAACTCTGGTAATGCTTGCTACCATTCAGTCCAGAACCTTTTGTCTTCTCGACTGCTGTGTAAAAACATAAAAGTTACGATATACAAAACTATAATTTTGCCTGTGGTTCTGTATGGGTGTGAAACTTTGTTTCTGACATTAAGGGAGGAACATAGACTGAGGGTGTTTGAGAACAAGGTGTTGAGAATATTTGGACCGAAGAGAGAAGAGATGACAGGAGGTTGGAGAAAACCGCATAATGAGGAGCTTCATAACTTGTACTCTTCTCGAAGCATAAATAGAATGATCAAGTCAAGGAGGATGAGATGGGCAGATCATGTAGCACGAATGAGAAGAGGGATGCATATATGATATTGATTGGAAAGTCATAAAGAAAGAGACTACTATGAAGACCAAGATATAGGTTCGTGGACAATATTAAAATGGATTTTAGAGATATAGGATAGGATGGGGTGGTATGGACTGGATCGATCTGGCTCAGGATAGGGACCAGTAAGGGGCTCTTGTGAACACGGTAATGAACCTTCGAGTTCCATAGATTGGTGGGAAGTTCTCGAGCAGCTGCACAAATGGCGGCTTCTCAATAAGAGCTCAACCCCATGAAATTAGAGCATTTAACTGAATATAATGAAAGCTCATTTCTTGTATTCTACGTCTATCGTTTATTTAGCAGTGCTGTGTCTATCTCTGTCTGAATAGCGTCCAGTAATTAATGAAGAATGAATTGGGAAAGATGGAACGAAGCGGCCGTGGCCTGTTGTAATGTACGCACTCGCTGTTTGGGTTGATCGACAGATTAAACCATGAACAGCTTTTCAGTTAGTTAGATTTGAGGTTCGGGCCGCACCATAACTCAAGCGGTTAGTCGCTGGCTTCTCACCACGGCGGCCCGGGTTCGATCCCGGGTCTGGTCAAGTGGGATTTGTGGTTGACAAAGTTTCCCCTGCCAATCTTTATTTCACCAAATTCTCCATCATCATAATCACCCGGGGTAGGTACAATAGGCCAATCAGTGGCCGCCGTGCCGAGTGGACCCAACTGAACTCCACCCCCCACTATGCGAAAATTGGAGGTTCTCACTGAGGACTGGAGATTACTGTGACGCCGTGAAGTGTTGTATATCGTTATTGACGTGCCGGACAATCCTGCTGCTTCGAGAAGACAATAATCATCTTAGGTCTGAGTAGTCGGTGTCCTGGTCAAGAGTCGAACCGGACAGTTAGAGAGTACATGTCGGAAGCGTTACCGCGTGAGCAGTCTTGCTCCGTCTGTGTCGTATGAACAGTTTGCAATTTGTCTTTGGAATAACAAGTTTGGTGATTAACAGCAATAAATTAATATCAGGATGAATTTGAGGTTCCCTCGGCAGTGACCATGAAATATGCAATGAACAGGGTTGTAACGCCGTGTAGTACGGAGAGAGCCCGACGTTTCGGGGAAACATAACCATCTTAATTAATTCGTCGTCGTCTTTGGGTTCCTTGCATTGCTCACTCTTCGATCCCGAAGATGTAATCGATATATTCCTCCGAAACGTTTGGCTGTCTTCCAACTACACGGCATTACGTCAGAAGACCTCAATTTTTAATTCACACAGAGCCTGTGACGTATGCAAAATGGGCACATTTTAAATATCCTTACTCTGATTTGAAATGTAACTACCACTTTTCTTATGACATAATTTAGGGTCAATGGCTCTACAGATGTGGGAAAGTAGTTTCATTTCAGATTTCAGCTAGATTCTGTGACGTTTCATCAAACCGGTGAAACCAGCGTTGACATTGTTGAGGATATCATTTGATAGAAGGCTTGTTGTATTCTTGAGCTTCTCTGCAAGTTGTTGGCCGATCCGTCTTTGTAGGTACGTGAAAGCAAGTTTCTGACTGGCAGGATCTTGACCATGAGACTTGTTCAATATAGAACACTTCAGTGAAGTAGGACTCGGTGAGGGTGAAATTCTCTTTTTAAGAAATGAGAATTCCTTTCACTGCGCATTCCTATCTGTCCTGATTGGTGTAATGAGCTAGTCAAGCAGCCAGCTTTTCCTCTTCGGCGAGAACACACTGAAGACTGCAAATAGAACTTGACGTCCCGTAGCGGGATGATTTAACCCCATTTTCTTTCGGATCTAAAGACCCTTAATTGCATATTCGTGTGTTCTCTCCTTTGTACTACAGCCAGTGAACAACAGCAGCTAAGCTACATGTATACAAAACCTTAATAAGACCTGTTGCTACATACGGGGTAGAAACATGGACCTTAACAGTAAAATGCACCGAGAATGTTCGAGAGAAAAACAATACGCAAAATATACGGACCAGTGATGGAAAATAATATATGGAGGATAAGATACAATGAAGAGATAAACACATTACTGAAAGGAAGAAGATATAGTAAGATTTATCAAGTCAGAGATAATGGGGCATGTCGAAAGAATGGAAGATAATGCAGTGCCAAAGATAATGTTAAAAGGAAGACTCAGGATGAGATGGCCAGACGATGTTGAGATCGACCTGAAGAAGATGAAGGTGAAAGGATGGACAGAGAAGATTAGGAATAGAGAGCAGTGGAGACCGGTTGTAGAGGAGGCCAAGGCTCACCCAGGGCTGTAGCGCCGAGTGGTAGGTAGGTACTACAGCCAGTGAGTTTCGCCGCAAGGCGTCCTAAAATTTGTTAGGCCCTTGGTTATGCTTACCTTCAGTAGTTTTAAAGTAATACTGTACCGAGCAGATGTGTTCAAGCGGCGACTCTTCTGACTTGAAATATGGGGGGGGGTGTCGAATATCAGTCTTGACGCCAATTATTCTGAGGTTTTACGAGATTTTCCTTAGTCCCACCAGGCCAGTGCCGGAATATTACTTTAGATTGGTCCATTTCTTTCTTCTGCATAGTCTGCAATTTATTTTCATTTTCCAGTCATTCGACACTACACAGTCTGAGTTACTGATATCAACTTTAAATAGACAATTGTTGTTCATTGGTCGTGGTGTCTGACTTGGCCTTGCCATAGTTCAGGCCGCTGGTTGCCTGCCTTTCGCCGAGGCGGCCCGGCTTCAATTCCAGGTCAGGTCACGCTGGATTTGTGGCGGACAAGGTGGCACTGGGGCACGTTTTCTCCTGGTACACGGGTTTCTTCTGCCAACTTTCATTCACTGAGCTGCTCCAAATTTATTAATCATTCTGTCGTCGATACCTATATAGTCTCGATACTGTCAGCGTTGTTCAACAGCAAAAATAGAACTTGTGTTGCTGTTGCTTCAGTTTATTATCGTAGACTTCGTATGGCCCGCGTGTACGTATGTAGTAGTGACTTTCTTTGCTGCGCCCTAAGGTTTAGACTAAAGGTTTCAGAGAACTGGTGAAAGGTAACAATGCGAAGGTTTTTTTGTTACTCAAGGTCGATCCTTGCCTTTGATACGCACTTGATGGATAATATCCAAGCCGCAAACGGACTGGCAGGCAGACCCAGTGAAAGCCATCTGTATTTACTCATGTGACGTATAGAGTGTTTGAACATTAGAGAGATCTTCAATATGTATAATTGGGTCGGTTAATCTGTTATTAATTTATTTTCCTATACCTGTCAAACACAACGAAAAAAGCAAGTCACTTCCACCCTTTCGGTCAACTGAGTTTTTTATTGGATTAAAATATAACGTCGCAACATGTTTCAGCTTTATGGAACCATCATCAGGAGAATAATCGGTTAGTTGGAAAAGGGAATATGACCACATTTAAGCCATTGGATAGTTCGTTATAATTCGATATCGGCACGAGTTTCATAATTACGTAGGTCGTACTGAAAGTCAGCAAAAATTTTTTGTAAAGTAACATGCTTTATTATTGACGAACCAAATACACCACCTCAGTCTACAGACCCTTCTTTATTTTTCCACATAATCGCCACTTCTTTGTACACATTTCTCCCAGCGTTCTGAGATTTTGAAAATTCCGTTCCAGCCATCCGAAGACACTGACGCACTGCTTTCTGAATTCAGCGTGCTTCTGGAAGTGTGTGCATGGGTGCGACCAGTGTTCGAAGGTGGGTGAAACATTTTAAAGATGGGAACACCAGCATGGAAGATGAGCATCGGACCGGTCGTGCTCGAACAACCTCAACTAAACGCAACAAGGAAAGAGTGGATGAGATCATTCAAGATGACAGGCGTGTGACTGTGGACACAATAGCCCGAAAACTTGGAATAGGGCACAGTGCAGTACAGGAGATGATTGAAAGCTTGGGCTGTAGGAAAATTTGTGCTCGTTGGGTCCCGCGGTTATTGACCGAAGACCACAAAGGTCACATTGGAAGCAATTGCAAAGATGGGGTGGGAAGTTCTTCCACGCCCCTTCTATAGCCCTGATCTGGCACCCTCCGACTACCATCTTTTCGGATTTGTGAAGGATCAGCTGCGTGGACAACGTTTTGAGACAAGGGAGGCAATTCAGAAAGCAGTGCGTCAGTGTCTTCGGATGGCTGGAACTAAATTTTCCAGAAGGGGAATTTTCAAACTCCCAGAACGCTGGGAGAAATGTGTACAAAGAAGTGGCGATTATGTGGAAAAATAAAGAAAGGTCTGTAGACTGAGGTGGTGTATTTGGTTTGTCAATAATAAAGCATGTTACTTTACAAAAAAAATGTTGTTCATGACTTTCAGTACGACCCTCGTATAATATTTTCGTTCCCACGCCGCGTTATGTAGTGCCAGGCCTTGTTCATAAGGTCCATCGCGTAATAGCTTAATGGAAAATACGTTTGAAATTCAATCAAGCCTGCGACAGTATCTTCCTCAAGATGTGAGATGTTCGAAGAGTTCCCGTCTTCTGCAGTTCTCTTCTGGAGCGTTTGCAAAGATTATTATTATTATTATTATTATTAACAACGTGCTAACTCTATAGAGCTGAGTCCATCTAAAGAAGCTAATAATTTCTCATCTGCTCAAGAAATTCTCAGCATTTGATGGAGCCTGGAGGTTCATTACCGCCTTCGCAGGGGCCCTCCGCTAAGCCCTGTCCCGAACTAGGTGAATCCAGTCCGCATCCTGATTTAAGAGCCACTTTAATTTTATCCTATCTACCCTTAGGTCTTCCTAGTGGTCTCTTTCCTTCAGACATTCCTACCAAACTTCTCTCTGATGTGTACTAATGTCTGACGAGGAGCGCAAGTTATGAAACACATTTGCAGTTTTCTCCAACCTGTTATTCTTCCCTCTTATGTCCACATATTCTCCGACACACTGTCTGCATTCCTCCATTAATGTGGGAGACCTGTGTTTGACCCCGATATGAAGAAACTATAGACCGGATCATATTTATGTACTTCATATACACGAGACGGTAACGAAATTTTGAACTGAACGCTAGTAGGCATTCCTCTCATTTAATGTGCTTTTATTGGCTGTGATATGTCTGTTCCTAGAGTGACGGGCTGCGTGCTAGATTTTCCGGATTTGATTCCGGGAAAGTGGAAGAAATCCTATCTGTGCCAGATCAGCTCTCGGTCTGTTCGTCGGGCAGCCACATTCCTCAGGAATAAAGTTGTATAATGCTCAGTACACAGTTGTTGTGTGATTGGAACTTCTGCAGAAATCCATAGAATGCTCTCCCCCCACCACCAGCACTTAAATAATGTCATAATGTTTAGAACCTGTTTAATGGAAATTTATGGCCATTTTGAGAAGGTCGTGATAGGCGTTGGTTTATACTTCATTGCAAAATTGATACACTATGCTCTTCAGTTGCGCTAGGGACGCGAATTTGATAATTCTGGCAGCGGGTTGTTAGGTGAACTAGTATAAGACTATTGATACTGCACGGGTTAGCCGGTTAATTGATTTAAACGTTTATTGAAATTCTTATATTGGGCCTGTTGTATTAAACTTGTTCATTGTGCCATGTGCAGTTAACCATTTTCCCTTCTGTGCTTCCCCTTATCCAGCCCCCAACAGGGTTTGATACTTCGAGAGCCTATAGTGATTGAAATGTAATATGAACCGAGGGCGCAGGCGGTAGCGTACTTGGTTGAGGCGCTATGCTACAAGCCGGAAGGTCGTGGGTTCGATTTCCGATGACGTTGAATTTTTCAGTTGACCTAATCCTGGCCGCACTGTGAACCGAGTGTCGACTCAGCCTCTTAACAGAAATGAGTCCCACGAATATTCCAGGGTTAAAGGGCGGCCGGCTCGTAAGGCTGACCTCACTGCCAAATGTAAGCCGATTGTATAGAAAATGTGGGAGCGTGTACGCTCACAACCCTATGGGCCTTCACGGTCTGTTGCAGGGATAGCTTTACCTTTTAATAAGAACCAAGTTTCACCGTCACATGACTTCCAGAATGCGGCGTAGCGAATTGATAGGACACATGCCTAGCGAAAATGTTCACGACACTACGAAGTATTGTTTTTGTCGAGTACCGGACCCTACGTGGTGCTGATCCTTCTCGGAATAATAACAGAAGTCGTATGAGTGTCCAGAGCCAGTTGATATGCAGTTGCAGAACTGTGTTCCAGAACGCTTACATTTGAGAGATTTGAGGTCATCGCGGCGGTGCGTGTTAAGGATGCGGTTTTCCGGGATGTGACGCCGTGTAGGCCTCCGGAGTCTTCATAGATCCTGAAACTGTGAAGGGGGGAGGACTCACAAGTTCTCGAGAATTATTCAGAATATGCCGTGCAAGGTCGCGCCATAGCTCAAGTGGGATTTGTGGTGGACAAAGTGGCGCTTGGGCAGGTTTCCCCTGCCAATCTTCATTCCACCAAATTCTCCATGATCATACGTAATTACCCGGGGCAGGCTACAATAAGCTAGTCAGTGGCCGACGTGCCGAGTGGACCCAACAGGACTCCACCTCCCACTAAGCGGCACACGGTTTCGGCAGGATTGAATATCAGTGCTTTCGAAAAATTTAGGTGCAACCGCCACACATGACTGTAAAGGAACATTTTATAACTTACTATATATGTGTGGAGAGGTTATAAAGCTGTTAAGGTCCCTGCTGTCACAGTACAGGCTGATATGGACCTGCAACAATGTGCAAAACTGCACTTTTCACTGACCGGCAGACGTAGGGAGGGGCATAGATTTGTGCATTATTTTAAGGGGTCGCTTTAATGTAACAGATTATAAATAACAAATGCATCTGTCTATCTCAGATGCTGTAGCAGGGTCTGGTTGGAAATGCTCCATATGTTGGAGGTCCTGCCTTGATGCATGACTGATTTCTTCCCATAAATTAAGGTGTTTAAACAAAAGAGTGCTGAGTTCAAAATTTCCTCCTAAGAACGGCGAACTGGAGAAGATTACGTAATGAGTAGTTTCTCAAGTGGTAGAAAAGCTGAGACAGCCTAGTCATAATGACCAGCCTACGGGCTGAACGTCTGGGGAATTGGAGTTGCATTCCCGTCATGGAGAAGAGATTTTTGCTTCATAGAGTCTACACCGGCTCTGGGGCCCACGTAGCCTCCTGTCCAACATACTGGGGCAGAGGGCTCGTTATGTTACCTGCATCTGGTCCCGTGGTTAAGAATATGTGGATCGGTATCTGTTTTCCTGTCGTGGTACTTATTTAAGAACCGCCTGTGTGGTCTAGTGATCAGAGTCCTTGGCTACAGATCCAAATGTCCGGGTTCGATTCCCGGCGCTACCATATTTTTTTTCTGAGAAGTAGTGGGTCTGGAACGGGATCCACTCAGCCTCGTGATGATAATTGAGGAGCTCTTTCAAGGAAATAGCGGCTCCGGTCTAGAAAACCGAAACTAACGGCCGTGGGGATTCGTTGCGCTGACCACGCGACCCCCTCTATCTGCTAAAGTTGGCACTAAGTTCGCTAACAAGCGGTGGGCGCTCGGTCGGTATAGTTCGCTTGCGGACTAAAATCACGGAGTTTGGTACGTCTTTAAGCACGGGTGCAGTTTACCGGCATCATTTATCACTTTCTTCAGGAAGTACCCCAGACTGTGGGGATCTATCTTGGTTGTTCTCGGTAAAGTAAGATATTTGATAAAAAGCACCGAAGAGAAAAGTAAGTCATACGTTCGTTTTCGTAATGGGCAAAACGACACAAACGTGTAACGAAGCATCTGCGTGTAGCATTGTTTGCGTGATTCAGTAAAGAAGGCTGCGAAGTATGGAACTGGAGCGTGAAGGCAGGAAACGAAAAATGCACACAACATTTTGCTTATGAAAACTTCATGTCAGATGACTCTTGCAAGACCGAAGTGTAACTTATGTAGGATGATGATAATCATCGTATGGACTTTTGCTATGACGATGATGAACATTGAATTTCCATGACAGGGGAAATTGTGGATCACATGAATAAAAAGCACTTGGCGGCCCATATTCTGTGCCGCGGGGTTAGTTACATATCCAAATTGTAGTTGTGTAGTAACATCTGTGTTGATCAGTACAGGATAATTATGGCGACAGGCAACTGATCTTGAAGGTCGGTTTATGTAGATCTGGAAGCAGCTGTGGCGTGTTGCCGAAATAAAGGTTGTTCTAAATTAGTGTCAATGGAATAACCGTTAACATTGGTCTGTCATTCTGATATCTATGTGACAATGCGTTGTTCACTTCTGATTGTACCCTACGTTTCATTTCCCTGAACACCGAACATTTAAACTCCTAGAATTGTACTGCGCATTGTTACGGAATGACGTAGCAAGTTGACTCCAGCGGTTACTATTCGTTTTTTGCTGGTGTGACCGGTTCGAAACTCGGTCGGGACACCGACTGTCCTGACAGGATTTTGGTACTGTAACCGTCCTTATATCCGGCTTTGGAGCCATATAAATTTACCGTAGCCGCCCGCAGAACTGCATTGGAGTGGTGTAGGGGTGAGGATGAGTTGGACGTGTAGAATGTTTCGTGTTAACTATTGTACCTGGTAAGGTAGAACCCAGGAATTAATAATGAAGGCTTAGGTTTGGACGCCAGTAGGACTGCACATAAAATTTCAGTTGGATTCCACCCCCATAGGTTAGCTCGGGTAAGGCGGTCACTTGACTTTGTCCCAGGCGTGTTAGCAGAGTGTAACTCAGAATGACCAGGAGGTACACGCTCACGAGGCACCCATCCACTCAGTCATAAGATAAATGATCATTTGTGCTGTGTGTTTATTAATGAACTGGCGTGGCTGCACAAACACAGTAGTCCACTTAACTCTGCGACGTTGGGAGAACGTTAATTCAGACACTTTCAACGTTCCTGAAATAGTTATTTTTAGCCTACTTTCCTTATATTGAGAGAAAAGGTAGGCTTATGAGTTCATCTGGCTGCATGTGTGTGTGTGTGTGTGTGTGTGTGTGCGTGTGCGCGCGCGTGTGCGTGTGTCCTGCAACAGGCCGTGGAGGCTCAGCTATTAATTGCTTGAACCGGTCTTAACGAAACTTGGCTGTATATATCATGGCACCTGATCCTATCTCAACGGCGTACTCCATAAATCACTCACCAATTTCTGTATCTATGTGTATCCCCCACCCCATCGATATTAGGCGACGGCTCGGTAAACAGGTTCCAGCGGCAACAGATACACGCAACAGTGGAAGAATTGTTGGACGCGTCGTTATCAGTACTGTCCGTTTCGTATCGAAGGAGAGTCTAGGGGTCTATCTTTATAGCTTCCTGTTATTGCTAGGCAAAGACTTGGTAAACACGTTTCCGCGGCAACGAAGAATTGTTGGAGGCGTCGATTTCTTTACGGTCCGTGTCGTATCAGAGGAAAGTAGGCAATTAGTTCTTCCCAGAACGTCTTGTTAATTACTGGTATTGCTAAATAATGACTTCTGTGAAATTAATTAGTGAGTTTATTGTCCAGAACGCCGAAATGGTCACTAAAGTGAAGGTATAGAGTTTCGGACTGGACGGCGCTCAGGCACTTCCGAACTCGATCGCTGAAGCAGTGTCTCTCTGCTGGGAGTCGTCTTTCCTCAGTTTCACAAACTTGAACTAAGGGCGTGCTCCAGATTCTGAATAGCGGGTTTAAGCCGCTAGGAGTGCACAAGAATTAAGTGCCCCCCAGTTGCAAACTGAAGCGATGTATTTCAGCTTGGGGGATCTTGACTGCCGGCTGCCAGTTTCGGTAATTGAATCTAGATGTAACGTCCTGAAACTTATGAGTTGTTCTACCGTGAAGGTTTAGAATTTCGAAAATAGGCGAACCCTGTACCCTCTCTCCTGTGTTCAGATTTCCTGGTGACGCATCCTGGAGCGAAGTCTCGCCCAAATTAAAGAATCCAGGTCGAACTAATTTGGTGATCGACAGCGCTAATAAAATTAATTCCAGAAAAATATTAATTTAATTCACATTAAGGATACCAAGAGTATACACCCATATTTGAACTGTTACAATACATGTGCCTAAAGGCCCATTCGCGCTATATGTAATGGCACTGACAGAACGGTCATCGGACCAACAGAATATTCTCAGATGTATAGAGTGGCCCAAAAGTCAATTAACCTAAAACATTTTCTCGTATTAACGGAAATTTTCAAATTTAAACTCTCCAGTTAATTTGTAGAACGGCGTCTTTCAGCACTGTAAGTTGTGCATTGAACAAGCAGAATTTCAAACAATTTTTAAAAATTCACTAAATAATAAAGAAATTCTTGACTTATTTTGGTGTAAATTTTACTGGCCAGTTACCTGACTTTTGGCCCATTCTGTATTTTAAAGAGTATGTTCACACGTACGTTACCTACGCGGACCGCCGCCGGCAGGCAACACTTGGCAAAGTTCAGAGAAATATTTTGATGTGTCGAAGAGAGGACATCTGGAAAGATGCACCCATTTGTAGTCCTGGAAATTACCTGGAGGCGTAAAGGAAATCAGTGTGAAACCATTGAAGTCTGAATAACCGGCGTTCTTTCCGACATTTGAATCGCGTACATGCTCCTGGATGTGACGCCATTTGTCCTGTAGAAATTTGCCTATTTTTCGGAGCAACATTCTGCCTCCCTTCTCAGGTTCTAAGAATAAGCTAAGCAAGAAACAAAGAGAATTCATTGTGCATTTTCTTGCGTGCTTGTTTACTGCACTTTCTCTTGGACCATGAACGTGAAGGAATTAACGTCATCATATCCCATAGCTAACACTGCGACAACTTGAGATCTCACAGGTGTGTGGAGAGTCCGGCCTGCCGCTACCCATACGTACTCGGGAGTATTATGTTTCAGCATCAAGTTGCACTGGTTAACGGTTTAATTTGGGTGGGCAGTCTTGAAGGTGCACCTTCTTGACCTGCTGGTGGACTGTTGGTGTGCCACGTCAGTTTTTTAAATGTTACTTCTACATGTTTCAACCTTATAAGGTCATCATCAGAGAGATAATTTTACGTAGTTGCTGCCGTGTATTGCTTTTTATAATTCACTGTTCTGAACTTTGATTTGTTTCATTCTGGTCCGTCACACTAACAATTACAAATATAAATCACTCCGTCCAGTGTGACCTGTAAGTTTTTTACTACATGAAAACTTAACACACTTACATGCTTCGGTCTCTGTGGACCATCNAACTTCGTTAAAATTAGTTCCAATTATTGTTTAATTTTGTTGAAATTTTTAAAAACTTCAATTTACAGTTGATAACGCTGTGTTTCCGACGTTCCATACGTACTAATTTCAACAAACAGCAGCGGTAATTTAAAGTGATTTTAACCAAGCATAGGATCAGTGAACTAAAAGAAGCAATACCGTGCAGAAAGTACGTAATAGTGTCTGCCTGATTATAATTTTATAAGGTGGAGTATCAATTAGATAAAAGTGACAGCGTGGAACACCAGCGCGACAAGACTCTTCCTCAAAATTAAATGCGTGCTCAGTAAAGCTATTAAAGTGAAGTAAGTAAAGGTATTCCTGCAACAGGCCGTGGAGGCCCATAGGGTTGTGAGATGTTGAGATTCCCACATTTTCTAGACAGTCGGCTCATAGATGGCGGCAGTGTTGTCAGCCCTACGCTCCGGTCGCCCTTTACCCCCAGCAATATTCCTGGTTCTCATTTCTGTTAGAGGCTGAGTCGACCCCAGGGCCATAGTGCGGCTGGAAGGATTAGGTCATTTGATAAAAATCCAGTGACCTCATCGGGGCTTGAACCCCCGATCTTCCGGCTTGTAGCATAGTGCCTCAACCAACTACGCTACCGCGTACCCCTCCCAGTAAAAAAGAAACTCCGTGGCCTGTAGTCCGCAAGCGAACTATACCGACCGAGCGACCGCCGCTTGTCGACGAAGTTAGTGCCTACTTCAGCGAATAGAGGGTGTCGCGTGGTCAGCACAAGGAATCCCCACGGCCGATTATCTCGGTTTTCTAGACCGGAACCCCTCTCAGTAAAGCTATAACAATCATAATGTACGCCGCTTTCGGGAATACGCGGCGTAGTTTGTTGAATGCTCTCAAGCATTTCGGGTAACATTTCAGTTTTACAGTGTTTTCGGGATTTTGGAAGTTCTTGCGTGGAGCTGGCTGGCAGTAGGCGATGAGCAAGAGGTGAAACGGAGGAGCGGGATGCGTCCACTAAGGGGCGACCACTGTTTAGCGAAACATTTTGAAGGACAAGCGGACTTGAAAAGAGGCATAAAATGTTTCAGCGATCACGTGGTTGCTCAAAAGAAGTGATGAAAAGTTTTTGGCGACTTGGGTGTCCTGGAAAGAACAAGAACCCGTAGTTTGTACACCGAGTCCCGCTAATTGTTTCCACTACTTTTATTACATTTTGTTATAAACATAAAAACGTTAATGAAATAAGGGGAAAAAAGGTAAAGCTATCCTTGTAACAGGCCGTGGAGGCCCATAGGGTTGTGAGACGTCGAGGCTCCCACATTTTCTCTAGACAATCGGCTTACGGGTGCCGGTGAGGTCAGCCTTACGCGGCGGCCGCTCTTAACCCCCCATGAAGATTCCTGGTACTCATTTCTGTTAGAGGCTGAGTTTACCCCAGGATCATAGTGCGGCTGGAAGGATTAGGTCAGTTGAAAAATCCAGTGAACTCATCGGGAATCCAACCCGCGACTTTCCGGGTTGTAACGTAATTCCTCAAGCAGTTACGCTACAAACGTAAATAAATATATAGCGGTAGTGAATGAAACTGAATTCATGAGTTGAATAGACATACAGTTTTGTTCTCTGACTTCTCCAGAGGAAAATAAGTCAGAGTTGCAGAACCTGTGAAGCTACTTCCCCTACTAACTGCAACTCACCTTTTCGTTTTCATGCTCTCTTGCCATCTCAAATTTTTCGTATATTTTCTAAAATAGGCTCCTGTTTTATACTATTTATCTTCGTTCATGCCTGTCAGTGGCTCCCCTAGTACCTGTTTCTGCGTCGATGTTCCTGAGTTTTTCTCGAAAATCTCATCCCTTCAAATGTATGTTCCCTCACGCTGCAATCTTCCTCTTGTAGTATTCGTCTTGCCACCTGCTTCTTTTGCTGATATCTCCTCGGCTTATTCAACCCTTAAGATGGAGGCAATGTGTCGCTCTGAAACGTCGGCTGACTTTCAACAGATTACACGGCATTATATCTCAGAAGACAGTGCTCTTCATAACCACCGCTGTAAGATCCTAAATAAAATCCTGCTTAATATTGTGACATGTCAAACACGTTACAATATGAATTGCTTGTAGTTCAGTTGTCTACGCCCAACTATGAGAACGTACACACGAAGGGGGGCACAAACATGGACGCCACAAGAGGAAAATAACGCGTAACGGAGAGACAGTTTTATTCGCAAACACCGTGAACAAGGATATGCGATAGCATAGAGCCAGTGCAGTGCGGCAGTTTCAGTAAGTGAACAGTTGCCTGAAGATGACCAAGTGGGGCCGAAACATGTAGCGGTTGATGCGAGTTTAATGTCACTTTGAATAAGAGAGAGCCGGAGATGAATCAGTGAGTTTACGTTGCTTTATGTTAGTAGATCGTTTATTGATCGTGAGATTTCTAGATTGTGCTTACGGTCTTCTGGAACATGACACCGCATAGTCTGGTAGTGTATTTCAACGTTTTGAAGGCTCATGCTGCCTCCATCGTCAGAGTAGAGCCTCAGAGCTCACATAGTTATGACTTTCCTTCGCCTTCTCTTGCTCGTTTTTTTTTCTGTTTGAATTGCGTCCATATCAACTGTTTCAGATAATGGCAGTATTTTTTTTCACATAGGTCACCACCTCCTCGGATTCAGTACAAAAATTGTTCTAGCATCTTTCAGGTTGCCGGAACTTCTGTTATACTAATGTTAGGATGTGTGAGTTCCTAACGAACTTTATACAGCAATGTCCTTCTTAAGCTGATATTCTCCCAGCTGGTAGAGAAAGTCTGCGCATTTTGTGGAACACAAAGATCCATTATCGACCTTGTGATAAGTGTCATATGCTCCCTCCAAACAATCTTTCCAAATCTGAGGCCCATTGTGACATTTCTTAACGTGCTGATATTTTGCGGTGACGTGTTGTGAGCCTTTCGCGCAACTTCTATGGTTGAGGACCACCGCTTATTGGCTCTCCTGTAGTTCTCTATCTCTGTGCCATATCGTTATGTCATTAAAAGTTAGTAGAATCTCTTTTCCGCATACACTGTTAAGCAGAATCACCATGCCGAATGTCTTCGTAAGGGTGGTTATTAAGGCATGGCGTACCTCCAGAGATTTTTAGGCAGATTATAATAACGTGCCTTAAAGCGTCATGTCGTTTTAAGGCTCTCGTTACTTTAGGACCTGAAGACGTTCTTGCGCAAATTGGAGGAAGAAGAAATGTCTTGCGCGTTTGCCAGTTCTTGTTAAGATGCAGGAATTCAAGGTTATTGCCTGTGACGTAGTCGATACTGTCTTCAAAGGTCAGAATTAATTGCTGAACAGTTGTCCCTCCCAGTTGACTGGCGATTTAACCCCCTCAGACCCTGAACACACAATTGTGCGGGTCATGTCACTGAAGAATGAGGAGAGAAGCTGATGACGGAGAAGAGGAAGGTCAAGAAGAATACGATAACAGAATCTGTTAGGAGAGATAAGGGGAAAAGAAGAGGGAAGCAGTAGTAGTAGTAGTAGCAGTAGTAGTGGTGGTAGTAGTAATAGTGGTAGTAGTAGCAGTAGTAGTGGTGGTAGTAGTAATAGTGGTAGTAGTAGCAGTAGTAGTGGTGGTAGTAGTAATAGTGGTAGTAGTAGCAGTAGTAGTGGTGGTAGTAGTAGTAGCAGTAGTAGTGGTGGTGGTGGTGGTAGATGAAATGAAATGAAATGAAAGTAAGGAGGCAGGGGAAGCAGAAGGGTGAAAGACTCAGGCGAAAACGCATTTTACTTGTATTTGCGAGGTTCTAATTTCGAATCTCGGCCGGGACATCGACTATCCGTTATGAGGTTTATCGTGTCATTCCTCTATTCCCACAGGCAAATGCCGGTATAGTTAAATTAGGCCACGGCCGCTTCCTTGAACATCGTCTCCAATTCATTGTTTACTGTCGTCCGATCATTCGATGCCGTGTAACCTGATCGATGATAGAAGAACTTCACACGCAGCCCATAATTGTTGATGATGCCGTTCCACGAGGAATTGTAAAAAAGTAAACCGTCCTCGGGAAGCTCCTAGGAGTCGACTGAATATGTTCTGCTGCTTCCAATTGGTTATGATACTGAACCCCTCGACATTAATTCTAGATTTGTGTGCGGTCATTTTATACAAAATTATAATTTTGCCTGTAGTTTTATATGGATGCGAAACTTGGTCTCTAATATTAAGGGAAGAATGTATACTGAATGTGTTTCAAAGCAGGACGCTGATGAGACTATTTGAGCCGAAGAGGGATGACATAAGAAAAGACTGGTGAAAATGACACAGTGAGAATCTTCGTAACTTCTGCTCTTCACCAAGTATAATTTGAATGACCAAGACAAGATGAGATGAGCAGGGCTTGTAGCACGCATGGGGAGACGGGGAATGCATATAGGGCTTTGGTGGGAAAGCCAGAAGGAATGAGCCACTTGGAGGACCTAGACGTAGATGGAATGGTAATGCTAGTATGGGTCGTAGAGAAAGTGGATTTGGGGTGCGGACTGTACTGATGTGGCTCACGCTAGAGACCAATGGAGGGCCCATACGAACGAGGTAATGAACCTTAATGTTCCATGAAATTCCGGGAATGTCTTGAGTGGCAGGGCAACTGTTGGCTTCTCAAGAAGGACTCAGACCTGTCAAATTTTTTAAACAATGATGCGTTAATACACACCTATACCATGTTTATAATATGTTGCAATATGACACTTGGTTGTTCTGAACTACAAGTATTTAACACCAGTTTACTTCGTCTGTACCCTGTAGTTTATACAGTATTAGTCTATATGCGATACACACGAATTGCTCCATTACAGAGTCAAGGTTCATATCTGTCCCCCCTCCCCCCACAAACTTTAGGTTTGAAGCTCACTACGTCACAGTATTACGACATCTACACGCTTATTATATATGAAGCACTTATGTGTTATAATAGCAGATTCGAGGCTGGGATAGTACTTTAAATAGCAGGCGAGTTCCCGGAAATTTTCTCTCCGATCATTTTCAGCTAAACATGAACATTCCCTTGCCGTATTAGACTCTGCATAACATTGCGCCTGGTACAGGTACATTACATGACCTGTGGATAATACAGCTGTAACATTCCCTCGCCGTATTAGACTCTGCATAACATTGCGCCTGGTACAGGCACATTACATGACCTGTGGATAATACAGCTGTAACATTCCCTCGCCGTATTAGACTCTGCATAACATTGCGCCTGGTACAGACACATTACATTTTCTTGTCATGTGTGTTAGCATTCAGAATGGGTAATACGAGTAGTTACGAAAGAACTGAAGAGGATGACATCAATAAACGGTACTAGAAGTAGTAAGCTTAAGTCGGTGTTGGAGTGACCACCTATGTTGAAAGAAGTTCGTAGCGTATCTTTGGATAGAAGAACCACTTGATGCATACAACTCGCTGTTTTTATGTTAAGTTTTCGCACCCCGGCAGTCCCGGGTCCATCCAACGTCAGGTGATGTGACATTTGTGATGATCAAAGAGCAGTTGAGTAAGTTTTCCTGGAGTACTGATCTTTCCCCTGCCAGTTCGCCTACCATACTCACAGTCCGGAGCCCGTACGGTAAGGTCCACTGTTGGTCGGCCTACGAAGTGGACTCTGTATCACCCCAGTCCGTTCAAATTCAACGAAAATTTTAGTGTCATATGAGAACGATTCGTATTAATGAGATTAAGCAGACCTTGTTTTTAACGAAGAATGTTCATAGAGGCGAATAGTTTTGAGCGTGTGCAGAAGTTCTTTTTCAGCTGGTTTTAATTCAGTTATTAATTATGTCGATAACAACTGCAATTTCCCGTTGAAATTTCAGCCCGCTTTATGCTAGTTAAAGTCTATTAAAATGCGGAAGTTCGGAATACTTCAGTGTGGGTGAACTTGGAATATGGATACGCGGTTTGTATACCTCTTGTTAACAGGATAGGGTCTACGTGTAGTTTCAAAACGTCGCCCACGCAAGTACTGAAGAGCAGGAAGTTGAAATGTCAAGGATGCCAGTAGAAAGGGACGTAAGTAGATGCCCCTAGGTCTATTTCCACGCTGCCATAGTGTTTTTCACTAGAATGAAGTAGAATTTTGCTGTGAGTGACCGACCGATCACCGCAAAGAGGGTCTGCTGACAGGCAGGAGTTCAGGTCTGTTCAGAAGCTGAACTACGTTGATGCAAGTTAGCGTCAGTTCTTTGCGTAATGTTGTGACCTTGTTTTCAGGTGGAAAAGAAAGACGTGAATTTGCATAGCTAAGCTCACGAATTAATACACAGTATTCAGGCGTACTTTAAGAGAAAGGCCGGAAAGACAGGGCCGCACATGTGTACCCTTTCCGAAAGTTCACGATCCAGCTGCTGCAGCATGTGGCATTGGAAAGCGAATCGTCCAAAGGAGATTTGCAAGAAAGTCTCCGTGGTGTCAAAAAATACGGATCTGGATACTTTATGGGGCCAAAGGAAAGTATAACGTAGCGTAAGAAAGAAATAGAGCTTGATTCTTTGACGGAGACTTCATTAGGTGTTTGATACGTGTGCAAAGAATAGAATGTCCAACACTGAAAAACATGAGGCGGAATTGGAATTTTTGAGACCCTTTAATTGTGGAGCCGGTCACGGTAACTGAGCGGCCTAAGACATTTACTGTTTTCGCTGGCTCGGAAGCCGGAATCGTGGGTTCGAATCTCACAAGGTATGAATGTTTGGTGTCCTTATGCGTTTATTCTGTGTTTGTGTTGTCCTTTGTTTAGGTAGAGGCCTAGCGGCCTCCGTAGTCTAGAGGTAACGTTCCCACCTCATGACTCGTGGTACGCGGGTTCAAACCCGGCGGAGGTAGTGGAATTTTTAAGGGCGGAAAAATTCAGGGAACAAGTCCTCCGGGAGGGACTTGAAGCCGTGGGTCCCGTGTCGTAACTTTACGGCACGTAAAAGAACCTCGTATCTCCTAAGGAGGTCACTGAGCTAAATTCAAGGACATTTCCCGCCCAACAGTAGTCTCTAACGCCTCTGATAGATGGGGGAAGCATTATAGATACCGCCAAGCCAGTAAAGGCCGAACTCGCTGGCTCGCTCGGGACTGATGGTACGCACCATTATCGGTAGGGTATAGAGACTGGTAGAATATCATAGAAGGAAGCACAATGGACCAATACTGGTCTCAGTGCATGGGGAAACCCACCCTCTCCAATAACTAACTAACTAACTAACTAGGTAGAGGCCTTGCGACGAGCTGATCACCCGCCCAGTGAGTCCTACCGTCCCTGCCGTCTGTAAAAATGATCGTGAAACTGAGAAATAAGCCCTATATTCCAAAGTAGCGGCAAGAAGAGAGAAGGAAAGAAGATTAATTCTGTAGAACATGAAAATCAGCAACGTCTAAGAACATCGACTGATGGGAGGAGAGTGTTTGAGGGAGAGGACAGAGTCACTACTCTCGCAAGAATGCAGAATATTGGACGACCACAAGTAGGAGCGACCAAGCCATTTATTTATTTGGATAGAACATGGCTTAACAAACATGGCACGATTCAAATTACACGAGTAGTCATAAATTGCCAGTTGAAAGGTTAAAGAACAATTGTGCCACGTCGATTCACCTGATTACCGCATACAGTCTAGTTTTTGTCGATCCGTATTGTACGTTATGCACAAATACAGTCAACAGAACAGATTGCATTATCTGAAAAGTAGCTTTTCACAATGCTATATTTGGCACCACTGTATGTTCTGTTTCCCTTCTTCCTTACCAAGTCAGTACATGTGATCGAGTGCACGACTCCGCCGTGAATTATATTAATATAAAATTGTAAATACTGTTCGTCGGCATTGTCATGCCGCGGGGGTTGAGAGAGTAGCGGCACTTCCGTGCGGTATCATGCTGCCTTGGAGGGGGAAGTGGGGGGGGGGACCGTACACGCCTGACAATTGCGACGGACAGTGCATAACGAGAAACCGCGTGGATGACAGACCAGCTGCATGCTGATTCTGTAGCGCACTTCTAATTATGTAAAGATAAAAGAAAAGTAAAGCTATCCCTGTACCAGGCCGTGGAGGCCCATAGGGTTGTGAGACGTTGAGGGTCCCACATTTTCTAGACAGTTGGCCCATAGTATATGAAAGTGGAGAGTGGCCCAAGGACTTTACAGAAGTTACAATGATTGCCTTAAAGAAAAAGACAAAAGCTGCAAAATGCAGCGCCCATCGCACAATAAGTCTTATTGCACATACAGCAAAGATAATAGCAAAGATACTTAAAGAATCGAAAGGA
>NW_019738371.1:1625424-1657100 GCF_002891405.2 Cryptotermes secundus
ATGACCTTGGGGACAGAAGAGGATACTGTCATTTGAAGGAGAAAGCTCTAGATCGCATTAAGTGGAGGAATTGTTTTGAAAGAGACTGTGGACCTGTCGTCTTGACAGATTACTGATGATGATGATGATGATGATGGCCCATAGATGGCGGTAAGGTTGTCCGTCTTACGCGCCGGCCGCGCTTTACTCCTCAGGAAAATTATTTAATTACTTCCTGGTACTCATTTCTGAGTCGACCCCAGGGTCATAGTGCGGCTGCAAGGATTAGGTCAATTGAAAAAAATCCAATGACCTTATCGGGACTTGAACCCGCGACCTTCTGGCTTGTAGCATAGCCCTTCAACCAACTACGCTACCACGTGCCCCCTCTTGTAATTATGACCGTTTGAAATTGGTGCTGATATTAAAATTGTGTAACTAGTGTTTGATGTCTTTGTTATGAAACTCGGTCGCTTAAAAATGGCGTCCGTGTGCTCTATGAAACAGAGGGCATAATACCGTATTTACGCATGTATAGGCCGCACATTTTTTGCCAAAAATTCAAGAGGAAAACTGGGGTGCGGCTTATATTCGAAATATTCGAAATCACACTTCATTAAAAAAATTATATTCATAATTAGTAATACAGGGAGTTCTACTCCTGAAATAATATTCCAAGAAAATTTTTTTTTTTGTATAATTTCAGTCTGAAAATTGTGCTGCGGCCTATACACGCACGCGGCCTATACGTGCGTAAATACGGTAAATTATGTAGGCAACCTTATGGAAGAAAAATCGCGCGTGGGTGCGTGGGTGAGTGAAAATCCCGCCGGCATATTAATAACGGAGAACATAATTATTACCTTTCTAATGAAGACTAACTGTTTACGTCACTGACAGTGGATGACGCGTGCTCGTTCCTGTAGTGGTTGGAGTATAGTTTAAAGATGGAAGTCGTTCCCGTCCCTAACCTCATTTCGGTAGCGAATTTAATGAACGGAAATGATAGTGACCTCATCATAATGTAGCAGGAAGTCGTATGTAAGATTTGAGCTTTTCACGGCGTTGACTATGAAGAACGCAGTCTTCTGGGATGTGGCGCCATGTAGATATTATGTTAACCGACGTTTCGGTGCCCCTGCTCACGCTGGTTCGCTCGCGGATTTCTTTGTTTTTCTTCTAATCTGAAGACGGAGGCGATACGTTCCTCCAAAACGTCGGCGCCACGTCCCCGAAGACTTATATCTTCATAGTTGGAAGTCGTTTAGAATTGTGTGCAATCTATCGCAACTATAACCATATACTACACAATCATAATTGATCTGTTTTCTTAAACAAAGAGAAACAGCGTAACTTCTGTACTTGTGTGTATATTTGTCTCCCTTGATAACTTCTGAAAGCGTTGACAGGCGTAATGGGACTTGATATGAGCGTTGAACGTCATATCTCTGTTACGTAGCACAAACATTGGCGACATTGGTGTAATTTAGTACCGAAACCCAACAGTTGACACACACGCAACCCAGTCTCGCCATGCACCCCCCCAAAATAGATATAAATATTATCCTCCCACTCCCTTGGTCTTTCAGGATATTTGCCCTCAAACCTTATGATCCATGTACAATTTACTAATCAATCTTCTTTTCAGTACATACATCCCACGGTTATTTTGTAATTTCCGATAGTCGCTGATGTACCATTGGAAGGAAATGTTGTTCACAAATTCTTCTTTAAACTTATATAAAGAGACATAACTGTCCCTCTGTTTAATTAAGCACCACGCCATGAAGACGTATAGAGGAGTGGTGGTATAGCTTCATTTTCCGCCTAGGTGAGTGATTAACTTCACGCCCTGGCCGCTCTACCACGTGGAAATGGCCGTTGGTACCCACGGGATAGGTGGCTTGGTGGGCCCCAGATCGGGTCTGGACGCACCAAGAGCAGAGAAAAATCTTTTGCCCCTGCCAGGAGTCGAAACACGGATTACTAGCCCATAGCCTGTCGCTATACTAGCTGAACAAAACGAGCAAACGATATCGACCACGAATAACTCGCACAAATACTCATAAACTGTCTCCTTTATGTAGTATACTATTTTTCATGTATCCACATAAAAATATTTTAAGTACTCACAGAATAGACACGATACGCTGAAATAAGAGACCAGTCGCTTGTCCGTGACCACAGTTTGTTGCTATGGTAACCCGAAATTGCATAATTTCAGAGCTTGCTTCTCACTGTTGCATTATTAAGCCTTCTTTTCTCATTTAGAAAAACTGAAAGGGGCTTATGAGATCCCCCTGTTGTCAGTGTGTCTGTGTATCCCCCCAAACTTTTTCGTTCTCTGTTGTCCATGTATCGTTCGTTTACTCTGCGATTCTTATCATATGAAAAGAAAGTACACTTAGCTTTTCCCAGAAATGTGTGTTAACGCGATGTATAGAAGGGGGGTATTGGAGTCACATAAGTAAACAAGTTGTATACTGTTTGTTATTTATAAAATTAATAACCAAAAACTACTGACGTCATTTTCCGTTATCTCATTCTGTATTGAAACGACCATTTCTTCAGTCTGCGTTAGGGAATAGAGATAATAATAATAAAAAAAAAAGATAAATGTAAAGCTATTCCTGTGACAGGCCGTTGAGGCCCATAGGGTTGTGAGACATTGAGGCTCCCGCATTTTCTAGATAGTCGGCTTACAGATGGCGATGAGGTTGTCAGCCTCACGCGTCGGCCGCTCTTTACCCCACAGGGAGATTCCTGGTACTCATTTCAGTTAGAGGCTGAGTCGACCCCAGGGCCATAGTGCGGCTGGAAAGATTAGGTCAATTGAAAAATGCAGTAACCTCATCGAAAATCGAACCTGCGACCTTCCGGCTTGTAGCGTAGTGCCACAACCAGCTAACCTACCGCGTGCCCCCAATAATAGAAATGGCGTTTCGGAATTGTATGCAAAATACTTATCCCCCATTCCTTAATGATGGGGAAGTTTGGTATAACGGTAACGTCCCAGACATATTCAGTAGGTGCTCGGTTCAAATCTCGGTCGGGTTACTGATTGCCCTGACTGAGTTTTTTTCGTGAGTGTCCTCAGTCGGTATAGTCAAATGTCGATATAATACCGCGATTAGGCAACGATTGCTTCCAAATTCTTCTCAAAATCATTTTTGT
This sequence comes from Cryptotermes secundus, assembly GCF_002891405.2. Taxonomy (NCBI): domain Eukaryota; kingdom Metazoa; phylum Arthropoda; class Insecta; order Blattodea; family Kalotermitidae; genus Cryptotermes; species Cryptotermes secundus. Next base: position 1,628,578 of record NW_019738371.1, read on the forward strand.
CCTGTAATTTTAACATTGGACACTATAGACTCCTTTGGCGACAGTTCCGGAGTTAATCTTACGTTGCAGGATTTCAGGTTTTCACGGCGGTGACTATGAAGAATGCCGTCTTGTGGAATGTGGCGCCATGTAGAGCTTGTGTGAACAGACGTTTCTGAGGAACGTATCGCAGCAACTTGCTCAAGCTGGTTCCTCGCTCGCGGATTTTTCTCCCCCGATGATGGAGGCGATACGTTCCTCCGAAACGTCGGTTTACACAAGATCTACACGGCGCCACATCCCAGAAGGCGGCGTTCTTCATAATCTTGCGTTCTTTTTTTCGTTTCCCGAACAGGTTGTTTCTGTTATCGAAAGTCGAAAGTAACTTGCTTTGTCTCATTCGTGTTCTTGTTCCTCTTTGATATTGCTACATGGTAAAGCATTGCCAGGCAACGACTCGATGAACACCCCGCGATAAGTGCGCGCAACCCTAGAACGAATGTTTATATCTCATTGTTAGGCAACAGTGAGCGCGCCAATGGACTGGTGATGTGGCTATCACATGACTTGTTTCCTGTGTGGTCTGCGCTACGCAAGCGCGTGTGCATCGGTGAGCTGTAAATTGTGTAAATCAGCGATAGCGCTGTATTAATTGTAATTAAGGGAGATTGTAATTGAAGTGCCAAAAAATCCAATCAACCGAACTAGAACCCGTTATTTTCGTCACGCGCACCCCTCCCCTCTCATGCACGTGACAATAACCTTCTCCATTGATCCATACAACGATTTTTGTAGGTTGTTGTAAACAGCATGAATGATAGGAACTGTGTAACACCAGAATGTTGCCCCCAGGATTCGATCGTTTGCACGTCCGACTTCCGGAAACATATAAAGAGACTTCATGAGATCGCAGAACGAATATCTGTATATACAGTAAAATCGTAATGATGCTGCTTAAGATTATATACATGGTTGCACGTCATGGTTCCACTTAGTACTAATTATGCCAGTGCTTGGTCTTCCAGCAAATTAGTCATTTTCGACTAAGAAGCTTATTTAGAAGATGTTTTCTTCCTATAATATTGGATGTTATTATGTTTTGATTTGATTGTAAGTACACGGAGCCCCTAGAAACACGTTAGTTGCTGTGCTGTCTTTTTGGATATGTTGTGTAGTCCATTCTAAGTCAGTCGACGTTTCGGAGGAATATATCGCCTCCATCTCCAGAATCGAGGAATAAGTCGAGCAGGAAATAGGCGATATGTTCCTCCGAAACGTCGGTTTACATTGAATGGACTACACGGCATTATGTCTCTTCATAACCACCACTCTGAGAACCTCAAAATCTTTTATTTAAGTTGTTAAGACTGGGTCAGTGATATGATTTGCTGTTGTAGCATGTCTCATTCAGTCTTGTTAGCATATTAACCCCGAAACAGGTAGAACCACTTCTGGCATGATAAATGAAAAACGTTATAAATGGCTCTGGGTTGTGGGGGTAAAACCATTGTAAAGTATAAAGTCTCTGTTCTGAACATGTGTTACTGAAACAAACTTGCTTGATCGTAGTGGAGGTAAGCTTGTGACAGTCTGATCTGGAGGTGGAAATAAGTAGTTGTAGGAAGAACTGCGGCGCACGTGTACTGTCTTAATATGTACGGTGAGACTATAAATAGGTGTGCATTAATATTCATACGATTTAGTGACATTTCTATTCCTGATGTGGACCAGTAAATGTTCAGACTGTTAAATTTGTAAGATTTGAGTTTTTCACCGCGGTGACTATGAAGAAAACAGTCTTCTGGTATGTGGCGCCATGTAGATATTGTGTTAATCGACGTTTCGGAGGAACGTATCGCCTCAGTGTTCAAGGTAGAAGAAAAAAATCCGCAAGCGAAGAACTAACGTGAGCAGGTATTAATAGACTAATGCCTATTATCTATTATTCCTTGAATTATTTATTCTCGGCATTAGTCTGTTAGCACCTGCTCACGCTATTTTTTCGCTTGCGGATTTTTTCTTCTACCCTAAAGATAGAAGCGATACATTCCTCCGAAACGTCGGTTAACACTATCTACACGGTGCCACATCCCAGAAGACTGATTCGTAGCATATAAAGAATCTGTCAACAGAAATTTTACCTGTGTCCACGATCCATCACCATACAAAACTTGACATGCCCATATGTAAGTGTTCTAGGCTATTGCCATCAAATCGAAAGGTGAATATAGAATTCACGAGGTCGCCATGTTTATTGTTTTGCATTGTGCTAGTAAGATTACCCCAAGAGCTGCATGTATTTTATTGAAGGTACATTACCATACAGAATTGCAGGATCCTACGGTTATGTGGCGCTAGCGTGCCTGCCACTGCAGAACTTCCTCCTCCTCCTCATTCCGGAGCAAAGACCCTGTTGATCCTTCCATCTCTTCGTAAGCCTCCACTGGCCTTTGCGTATCTCATGACTGATCTGTCAGGATTCCCCCACGAGGTCACTGGATTTTTCAGTTTACCTAATCCTCTGGAAGGATGGCCTCGGGGTCGACTCAGCCTCTAGCAGAAATTAATACCAGGAATCTTCCTGGAGGTAAAGGGCAACCGCCGCATAAGGCTGACAACCTCACCGTTATCTGTGAGCCGATTGTCTAGAAAATGTGTGAGCCTCGACGTCTCATAACCCTATGGGCCTCCACGGCCTGTTACAGGGTTAACGTTACCTGTTTCTTTTTACCGGGATTCTCCTAACCAGATTTCCTGTCATCTGGTTGAAGTAGTGCAGCTTCCTGTTGTTGCAGCCCAGTGCATTCGCACCAAAATGTCAGGTACATTTGATAAAATATTGAACGTTCTTCGGCGAGTTTTGCTTTCGTATGCTTTTTTTTTCTTGTACAGTAACATTTTTTTCACGTATTTGTTTAGAATTATTTCTAAAAATACGAGTAAAGTGACAGCTTTGAGCTGCATTGGCTAACAGGTTTATTGAAATGCATCTCCGAGTTTATCGAAACACGTTTCATGCAGCAGACTATGAGAAAGTTTGGGCCGCGCCATAGCTCAAGCGTTTAGTCGCTGGCTTCCCACCGCGGTGGCCCGGGTTCGATCCCGGCTCTGGTCAAGTGGGATTTGTGGTGGACAAAGTGGCGCTGGGGCAGGTTTTTTCCGAGTACTTCGGTTTCCCCTGCCAATCTTCATTCCACCAAGTGCTCCACAATCACCCTCACCTATCATCTGGGGCTGGTACAATAGGCCAGAAGTGGCCGCAGTACAAGGGACTTAGTCCCACCCCACTAGCAGTAAAAGATTAATAATGAGAACGTTTTCTTATATGGATATATTTAGTACCATGGACGAATTCTGTTTTCAAAATAGTGCCTTCCATAATGTCTTAATTATGCTTGTTGATGTAGTTGTCCTTCTAGTGCACTAGTTTTGAAATCAACATTTTCCGTGACTGCATTCCAGAAGAAATCAACGAACTAAATTTTCATATCCAATTAATTTTAACTCTTAAAGAACAGTGGTACACACATGAGCCATCTAGTTTAACGTTATAAAAACTCGTTTGTCCGACATGTGTTGTTTGCGTTTGATTCTCACAGTAAAGAACTATTATTTACCAAAGTAGCATGACCGGTTGGTCTTTGTAATAAAGATACAGTGTGAAGAGTTCTGTTTTCTGTGTTGTGATGCCGTCGAGTCCGTTGAAAGTCTATCACAGAAGACTAAGCTCTTCGTAGCTAACGCTGTGGGAACCTCAAATCCTGTGGGAAGGAACTGAAATTTTTAATGTTATTCAGATGAACTGTGGACTCCGAAGGTTTAAATTATAAGTTGAGGATGTTACGAAATACAGGGAGCCTCGATCTTTGGACATATAAAACTCATTGCATAGATCTTATCAGGCGTATAGAATAAACAAGTCTGGTAAGTGTAAGGGAACGTGGTAGCAGTTAAATGTTTCCCTTTTTTCTCGTGATCGGAGCGCAGGTTGCAAAATTCACCATGTCTGTCCGTTTGTTTGCGTTTAATTTGAGAACCGCTGAACAGATTGTCTTAAAATTTTTAAGTTGGGAAATTTTTCAGAAATTTGTTTACGCTTTCCACATTTGGTTAAACTGAGAAAACAGTAGTGGATACACTGCATGAAGACTACATCAGTTCGAGCGTAATCCATGTGTAACACGCTAAACATTTATCATAACCAGGAATGTTTTTTAAATTCGCACAGTGGGGGGTGGAGTCCAGCTGGGTTCACGCGGCACGTCGGCCACTGATTGGCCTATTGTACCTGCTCCGGGTGATTATGATGATGGAGAATTTGGTGGAATAAAGATTGGCAGGGGAAACCGAAGCTCTCGGAGAAAACCTGCCCCAGCGACTAACCGCTTGAGCTATGGCGCGGCCAACCAGGAATGTTACTAACAAACGTTATCTGTTATACCCAGTACACTTATTCTACCAAACTGTTTTCGAAATATTTCGGAGGAATTTTAGTTCTGTGTAATGCTATAACTCCAGAACCATTTGACAAATAAAAATTAAATTTTATGTTGAAAGTCCCACCTCGCCAGTCCCTCCTATTTACTCTCTATTTTTTTTATTGCTAGTGGGGCGGGACTAAGTCCCTTGTACTGCGGCCACTTCTGGCCTATACTCTGTCTGTAAGGGAGTATAAAAAAACTAGCATTCACGAATTGAAAATCTGGAGTCACAAACAGAACTAACGTTTTTCATGTGTCGCCTGACTTGTTTTGTCCTTGAAGACAGGTGTTGAATTCTCTCGAGAATTGACTCCTCAAAGATAGTAATTTGAGAGCACACGTGACTTAGGTTACGCCCATCAGAGATTGGATCATTACGAAATTTATCGTTTTTTAAATTCATGTGCACTAAATTTAGTTTATAGATAGCAAGATGAATAATTCATAGATATGTTTACTTCTGTATGTTCATCGCGACAGATTATTCATTTACAATAATATATATATATATATATCTTTGACCCGTACCCCGCTGCCGCACGATTGGCATTTCTACTCTGCATTCAGGATGTTCCTAAATGGAAGACCTTGTCATCCTTACCAGAGACTTGTACTTATTTTTCTCTCTCTGCTCCACCAGAAAAAGAAACTGAAATCTTGTCTTGAAGCATATTAGAACCTATTCCTTGCACTTTTCGAATTCATACTTTACAGAACCACTCGTCGATGCAACACGACCTGTGTACTTGAATTATAGTGAAACGGACAAGTGGTCATTTGGTAGGTTAAGGGAAGCTTCTAGGAAACTATGTAATGTCTGTCGGGAGATACATGGCTGCGAAGTCACGTGTTTAACTATAGACGGGGTTTGCTGGCGAATGGATTTATTAACCACTTATACCCACGACTTGGAACTACAAAGAAGTAAAGCGCCACCGCTAATCTCCACAGTTCACAAATCACCATCCGTGGCACCCCCTAAGCCCTTTTCCAGTCTGTTGTGTTCCCTGACAACAGCTCATAACAGTGGAGATTTCTCAGCTTTACACGCACAGGTCCTCTCTTCATAGCCTCCCGTGCAGAACTCTGTAAACTGAAGTCCCTTGCTTTTAATATCTCGACACGGACCACGTAGAAACAGCGCGTTTCCATTGTTGTAGTCCAACTGTTGCATTAATAAGAATCTGCTGCCTAGCAACGGGAACGTGTTTACCTACCGAACGGTCGCCGTTGTTTACAGTGTCACCTCTTAGCAGCGGGTCTGTAAACAACACAGTAGGTGTGAGTCAGGATACTCGACTATCATATCTTGAGGGTTTTCGTAGGTTTTCTCATTCCTGCTAGGAAAATCGTGGGATGGTACCTCGTTTAGGCCACAACTGCTCCCTTCCAAATACTTTTCCTGTTTATCATTCACCTAGCCTACCATCCAATGCTGAAGTGAGTGTGCTTCAGCAGTCCTGCGACTAAATGGAGTAGATACGTGTACGTATTCAAGAGCTTTACTGTACAGCACGGAACCCTGAGTGACTCTGCGATGAACATTTAATGGTTCGAAACGAGCGTGTCTAGTAGATAAGTGAAATGAATCTAGTGAAAGTGTAAAGACATGTTGTCTGTTTAATCATTGTGTAACTGAATAAGATTGTAGTTTTCGTATTCATTTTATCTGTGCTCATTGAAGGAATTTTGGTTTCTTTTTCTATATCGTCCACTTTCTGTAGTAGTTAACCATTTCACTATTCATAAATCAGCACACTTTTTTGAACGGCTGCTTTTGGTTTCATATTTTAGTACAGGTCTGTACGTTGAGAGAAGTACGTTATAAATCACAGCATAACTTGTTACTTCAAGGCATGGCGACTGTCATTGTGGGAGGTTTTTGTTGCTCAGTGCATTTTAACCGTACTTCCAGACTTCTTATGGTCCGTGGCCTAGTATTTCCATAATAAACTTCTTACAGTGCGATAAAAAGGTATGAAATTTAATGACCTTTTATTTAACAGATCTATAATTTTCGAACTTTGACTGGTTACAAGAAGTAAAATACTCGTAGGTGTATCAAATCAGGAACATTTGCATCCTTTGGCCACGTAAGAAAGTAGTTTTCCAACCGCTTTTCGTTTGTTTCCTATGTGTTTCCACCCCACATTCCCTTGGGGACAAGCCTGAGCCCTTATGATGACACTGGTCACCCAGTAAGTTGCAAGATCGTGAGATACGCGGTTCTTGCGGTGGTATCTGAAGATTACTGTCTACATTAGTCTACATTAATATATAGCCACCGGCTACTGGCTGGACCACCGAGGGGTCGATTTTCGAGTCCTGGGTACGTCAAGAATTTTTTCCACTTCGTCCACACCACACAGTTTCCTGTCCAATGTGTACCGGGAGCTATTTCCCTGGGGTAAAGTGACCGGGGCGTGAAGCTGACCACCTCCAGCTAGTTTCGACGTCAAGAAAATATGGCTCTATACTTCCACTCCCCCATACGTCTTCATGGCCTAGTGCTTAATCAGTTAAGCATCTTTGACCTGGAATGGGACTTCGTGTAATAATGGTAGTTCACCGACGTGCATTCGAAACGCGGGTAAACTTCGTCCGGACTGCACACACTACACCTGGTCGTCAGTTCGGAGGTCATTGCCGCAGACCAGTGGTTTTCGCTATCACAAGTACGGATGTTCGTGCCTCTGATTGTAGCTACTTTCGTTTCAGTCGAGATTGCCACGTACATTGATCGGCTCCTATCCTATGCGGCGGTCATTGCGTTTGGTGGGGTGCATTACAGGAGACCCATGTCCAGCATTCTCGTAGATTTACTTATACGAGTGCATACACGCAAAAGAAATGCCAACAATTTTTGTGGCTGAAGAAAGCAGTCTTCTGGGATATGGCGCCGTGTAGATATTGTATTAACCGACGTTTCGGAGTATCGTATCGCCTCCATCTTCAGGGTAGAAGAAAAAGTGTAAGAATNATGGAGGCGATGCGTTCCTCCGAAACGTCGGTTAACACAGTATCTATACGACGCCATATCCCAGAAGACTGCTTTCTTCATAGTCACCGCCGTGAAAACCTCAAATCTTACAATTTTTTTTGCCTGTTGCGGAAATTTTGAATGTAGCTATTCTGTCTGGCTCCGGCCACGACTCTGAAGCATTGAAATTTATTCTGATATTGAGGTAATATCTTTATCTCCTAAAATCATATTGGTCCTATAAAGTACGAACCAAGGAGTTGTGTACAGGCCTGCAGTAAAACTATAGGCTCTGCAGTATATGTAGCGCCATTCTGTGTCAATGTCAATATCAGGACATTAATGGGAGACTTTATGCGACCGCGTTCATATATCCTTATTTAATCCGTAAGACAATAAGTTTGTCCGGCTCGGTTATACGAAACACGTCGTTTTCGAGGAAGTTAACCCGCGCTTTGGACAGCGGATTTACTGTACTGACACCTGGGACTGCAGAAAACATGTCCTACTTCGTAAGGTCTTTCTGAATCTGTCAAGACAAAATTTGATGTGGCATGTAAATGGGGTAGACACTATAAGAAGGTTAATGTGGGGCAGGGACAGCGAACCTTCACGCTGCCTGGTGCTAGATTGATACCAAAAGTTTCTTACCACCAAGAAATGGTGCCAGCCGTCCTTGTTACTCCGGTGCCTCAGTACTTAATGGGATATCTCCGTGCGCAGTTTTACATTTCTTCAGGTAGATTGTATGCAGTTTTACTTGCGACACAAATATTACTCATACCTTTTTGTGAAAGGGGTTCTTAAATTTGATTTCATGTATCTCATAAGTCAGCAGACATTTCAGAGGAACATGTCGCCTCCATCTTCAAGATCGAAGAATTTTCCAAGCAAGGAATCAGCGTGAAGCAGATAACGAGCACTGTTCTTCTTCTTACTTGGAAACTTCTTCGAACGTAAAGCTGAATGCGACTTGTTCCTCCCACATATCGGTTGACTCTCAGCGGGCTACACGGCGTCATATCCCAGAAGATAGAAACATTCGTAACCACCGCTGTGAGATCCTAAATTCATACATGTATTTCGTAGTTCCGAGTGGTCGCCAACAACGTTATGTCACGGCGTTCTGTTTTCGTGTATAGGTAACCACAGTTACCGATGTGTAGTGTACATACATAAAGCGACAACAAACTTGTGTCTTATGACTTGGACTACCAAGTGGCGTCAATCTATCGCCGGTGCCACCTGATCTCGCAGTCGGTACGACTGGTTCGCAGTTCGTGTTGCAGGCCTGCTGACGTCACATAAGCATGTTGGTGCACGAATTCTGTATACAGGATGTCCCAGGAGGAAAGGTCTGGGAGCCCATGGTACCGGTAATGCTAAGAAAAATGTGTGTATATGTACGTATGTCATATTCCGAACGGTTTCCGAGTTGGAGTTATTTCACTTTAAGGTTCCAAAATTGTTGATAAGAAAGGGATATCACGTACTGTTTCTTTTACCGGTATTTAGTGTTCAAGTGACAAAGTTGGTGCAGTTTACCTAATGTAATACATTTTCGAGAATTCCACCGTCATGCACTTTACAACTCGTGTGAGGACATGGCTTGTTGCTCGTCTCTACAGTGAAATAGCTCTATCTCGGAAACCTTTCGGAATAGGACACATGTACAGAAACAAGTCTTTGCTTAAAGTGACCGATATTATGACCTCCAAGAATATTGACCTTTCCCCCCTGGGACAACCTGTAAATCTTGCATCGAAACAGTAAATGTACATGCAGAAGTGACGTAATAACTAGACTTATGGCTGTAGAAATTTTGAGGTTTTACGGCAGTGATTATAGTAGGTGTTCTGAGTTTGATACCGTATAACCTTGTAGATTAATACTAGCGTTTCGGAGTAACATGCAGCCTCCATCTTCATTGTAGAAGTATGTAGGATGAGGAATCCGGTGGTCTCTATAGACATTGGCTATCCTGGTTGGGTTCATTATTAAGGCGACTCGGATCGGCTGGATATTATTCGTACGTTGATATTATTTGAACGAACAAAGGTTACACACATTAAAGTAAGCTACGGACATGCTTTCCCTGTGTGTGATGGAACACCAAGCGTAGAGAACGTTTACGCAGGCTACAGAATGTTCCATCCTTTACAAACAAATAAACTCCGTGGCTCGAGTCCGCAAGCAAACTATACCGACGGTTGTAGTAAAGCGGCCGGGGCTTGAAGCTGACCACTTACCCCAAACTGATGCCGAAGTTAAGAATACAGATACTTAATTAAAGATAGCGATAATTATTCCCGCGTGCTATAAAATATATGCCTGTAGTTGCAACACGTTTCAAATTGAACTTCACCACGGTAAAATATGTTTAGCTAACATTGTCGAATGTACGTTTGAAATAAACAGATATATTCGACTAAGAATAGCAACCTTGTAATTGAAGTAAACATGTTAACGCAGTTTTAACATCTGTTTCTGCTTAAGTGGTGTTCTTAATGGGTACAGCTGTAGGTTTCAGCTTTGCCGTCAAGGTTGCGAGTTACAAATTTATATCGTAGAGAAGTTCGCTTAGAATGCGCTGCGTCCAATCTCCTTTTCCTTTCTCGTATACTTTGCATATATTAGAAAATATTTTTTTTCCTTTGGCACTACATCCCCAGTGGGCCTAGGCCTACCTCCATGAACTTCTCCGTTCACTTCGGTTTTTCCTAGAACTTACACATTCGGTAGGACTCCTTGGGCGGGTGATCAGCTCGTCGCAAGGCCTCTACCTGTACACAAACAGAAAAGCGCACACACAAACCAAACATCCATGCCCTGAGTGGGATCCTAGCCCACGATCCCGATTTCCAAGCGAGCGAAGACAGTACCTGCTTTAGACCGCTCGGCTACCGTGACCGGCTATTAGAAAATATGACAATTGTAAAATAAAAAGATAATCGATCAGGTTTTGATGGGTTTGCACGTTTTCGCCCCAAAGTAGGAAAAAGTGTTTTTTGTTTACGTGTATAGTGTCCGCCTGCCAGCGTGTATGGATGTGCACCTCGCGAGCCCCTGAAGAGTTACACGGGTTTTATTCTTATTCTGTTTTCAAAAATTGGGTCAGTGCCGTGTGCATCTGAACACTACAGCTCAAAATATAGGAGCCATTCCGATGGGCCCCAATACAACCTGTCAGTTTTCTCGAAACCGGCTCAAATGATTTTGGTTCAGTTTTATTAATTTACTGAGCCGCACTCCTAAATAACGAACAGTAAGAACAAGAACATTAGAGACCTGCATAGAGGAATAAATGACTTTAAGAAGGGTTACCAGCCTAGCAGTAACTTAGTGAAGGATGAGAATGGTGATCTGCTTGCAGATTTCCACAACATTTTGAATAGGTGGAAGAACTACTTCTTTCAGTTATTCAATGTACATAGGGTCAGTAATGTTAGGCAGACATAAATCCATATAGCGGAGCCGTTAGTACCTGATCCTAGCCCTTTGAGTTTGAAATTGCTATTGCAAAGTTGAAAAGGTATACATTGCAGGTAGTGATCAAATTCCGGCAGAAATTTTTCAAGCAGGAGGCGAAATATTACGTTCGAAGATCCATAAGCTACTTACGTCTATTTGGCATAAGGAAAAATTGCGTGATCAGTGGAAGGAGTCTATTATTGTACCAGTTCACAAGAAGGGTGATAAAACTTGACTGCAGTAATTATCGGGGGATATCACTGCTATCAACTTCATACAAAATTTTATTCAATATTCTTCTCTCAAGATTAAGTCCATATATAGATGAAATTATTGGGGATCATCAGTGTGGGTTTCAGCGTAACAGATCAACTACAGATCAAATTGTTTTGCATTCGTCAGATATTGGGGAACAAATTGGAGTAAAATGAGACAGTAGGTGAGCTACGAGTATTCATAGACTTCAAGAAAGCCTATAATTCAGTTAGAAGTATTGTACAATATTCTCATAGAGTTTGGGATACCCATGAATATATTTAGGCTGATTAAAATGTGTTCAAACGAAATATGTAGTAAACTTCATATAGGTAAACACCTGTCTGATAATTTTCCTATCCAGAATGGTCTAAAACAAGGAGATGCTTTATCGCCAATGCTTTTCAACCTTGCTTTAGAGTATGCCAATAGGAAGGTCCAGGAAAACCAGGTGGGACTGAAATTAAATGGGACTTCACCTGCTGGCCCGGGCCACCGATCTGAATCTACTGGGTGATAAACAAGAAAAACACACAAACCTTAATTGATGCTACTAATGAGGTTGGTCTAGAAGTAAACATAGATAAAAAACTAAGTTTACGTTGCTGTCAAGTCACCAGAATGCAGGGCAAAATCATGACATAAAGAAAGCTAGCAAATCCTTTGAAATTGTGGCACAATTCAGATATCTGGGAACGACAGTAACAAACCAAAACTTGATTTAGGAGGAAATTAAGACGAGACTGAACTCGGGTAATGCTTGCTACCGTTCAGTCCAGGACCTTTTGCCTTCTCATCTGTTGTCCAAAAACATAAAAATTAGAATGTACAAAATTATAATTCTTCCTGTAGTTGTGTATGGGTGTGAAAGTTGTTTTCTGACATTAAGGGAGGAACATAGACTGAGGGTGTTCGAGAACAGGATGTTGAGGAGAATATTTAGACCGAAGAGAGATGAAGTGACAGGAGGTTGGAGAAACTGCATAATAAGGAGCTTCATAACTTGTACTCTTCTTCAAGTATAATTAGAATGATCAAGTCGAGGATGAGGTGAGGTGGGCAGGGCCTGTAGCACGAATGGGGCGAGAAGAGGAATTCGTATAGGATATTGGTGGGAAAGCCAGAAAGAAAGAGACCACTGGGAAGAGCAAGACGTAGGTGGATTGACAATAATAAAATGGATCATAGAGAGACAGGATGGAATGGTATGGACTGGATTGCTCTGGCTCAGGATAGGGACTGGTGGAGGGCTCTTGTGAACACGGTAATGAACCTTCTGGTTCCATAGAATGCTGTGAGTTCTTGAGTAGCTGCACAGTTGGCGGTATCTCAAGAAGGGCTCAGCTCCGTGAGTGAGTGATCCCCCAAAATAAAATCATATAGGTGGTGTCTTCAGAAAAATGACGGTACGCGGAACCTGCGTTGCCGATGGGGGGGACCTTTGCACCGATATATCCTTTTATTGGCGAATCCTCTGAAATGTAATGCACAAAGTATTTGTTTTTATGTTCAAGTCACTAGCCGAGGCAAGCGAGTTGCTAATATTCATGGAGGATCGACACAGCTACTTTCCAATGGGGTATAGCGGCAGGAGCGTGAAGCTCACTACTCGCTTCCATCTAGTGCCCAGGTCAAGGAACTCACCCATACGCCTTCATGGCATAATGCTTAATTAAGTATTCAGTTCGAGGCTTGCGCAGAAGCAGATGTAACCGCAGCGCGGTTTCCTGGCTTTAATGCATGTAGCTCTCTGGTCTTTACGAGATTTGGCAACATGCGTCGAGCTAGCAGCAAATTATTGTGGCATATAGACCCGTTCCTGGTCAAAGACTCGGTAAACACATTCCCGCGACAAAGAATACGCAGGCAACAATCGCATAGTTTCTATTTCTGTGAAACAGCGCTGTAACTACAGTAGAGGAAGCGGTGTTTTCTGTGTGGTTCGCATATATCCATTGCTGGGCAGCGGTTGTGTTTTCTATGGATTCACCTCAAGACTATATAAGTAGTACAGAACAGTCCAGAACGAGAATGGAGCGAATCCTCGGCAGTCAAGGAAGAAGGCGTCGGTTGAAGATTGGTTGTGAGTTATTGTAATCGACTGTGTTTACGAACAGTTGTACAAGAGGGTGTTAATAAATCCAATCATCCAGTCCAAAACCCGTTATTAGTAACGGGCCGAGATTTTCCTTTTTTATTTTGTAAATTACGCGTAATAAGTAATTGCCTAATTCAGTGTTAATGTTGTATTTTATCGTCCTGTTGCACTGATTTTCATCCATGATATGTATACAGTTGCCGTCTTGTAGTGCACTCAATTTCACCTGTTACTTCACGACATGTTTCGGCAACATAGTGCCATCATCAGGTGCCCTAATTACGCTAATCTATTTCATTGCTTGCCTTTATAAAATTATTTAAAAAGTATTTTAAAAGTGCGTATTTGTCAACTGTAATAAATTTACACACACTAAAACTTGTTAAGATTATTCATCTTATGTGTCATAATTAAAACTTGCATGTGGTTCTTCCACTATGGGGGTCGTTTTTCTTATATTCTGTGTAAACCGTGTCTTGTGGTGTGTGTTCCCTTCTTAGCTGCGAGTGTTGTAATGTCCAAGCGTTCTTTGAAGAGAGGAACTGCATTGTTAGAAACCCTTTCGCACCAGGTCGCAAGTTTCTCGCAGCGTTTCCATGGGGACTTGAATTATGGGACACACTCATTAAACCTTCAGTTGCATGGCGGCAAGTGCTGCCCCATCTATATGTAAATACGTATATGAAAGGGATTAATTGAAAATCTCTGGAGTAAGTTTCAGTGCTCGATAAGAAGTTGGAATTTATGTATGTTCGATTTGAAGAAGATATTTTTGCATTCAGTAAGACCGCCTTTGTGGTCCAGTGGTTAGACTTCCTGGCTACAGATCCAGTCGTCCCGGGTTCGATTCCCGGCGCTACCAGATTTTCTGAGAAGCGGTGGGTCTGGAACGGGGTCCACTCAGCCTCGTGAGGATAATTGAGGAGCTATTTCAAGGAAATGGCGGCTCCGGTCTAGGAAACCGAGATTAACGGCCGTGGGGGATCCATTACGCTGACCACGTGACACCCTCTATCCGCAAAAGTTTGCACTAACTTCGCCGACAAGCGGCTGTCGCTCGGTCGGTGTAGTTAGCTTGCGGACTACAGGCCACGGAGTTTGTTTACATTCAGTATAACCCCCTCTAGGTAGCAGCATGGATATTCAGCCTTTAACCGTGATTAACGGCTTGTTGTATTATTGCGGGTACCCCAGTGGACGTACTATTCTATTTTGTAGTAAATAAACTTATTCACTTCGTTTTGCAATAGAAAATGTGGATGTGCTAGGATTCAGAACGAATATTTATAAGAAGCCTGAAATTTTCAACACTAGTTCGCGTGTGAAATGCATCACAGTAATCTGATACGTGGAGCTGTGTAATCTGGCAGTCAACGTTTCGGAGGAACCTGCTGCCTCCATCTTCAGGTAGAAGATTAATGAAGTACTTTTCTCCAGAAATGTTTAACGCCAGATTGACGTCCTCGTGTGCCAGAAGAAAGTACTCTTCATAGTCACCTTGAGTTTCGTCTGTATTCCCATGTAGTGTCTGAATTGTGTGTGAAATAGATTCGCCAATTTGGCGTAAAGTACATATAATTTTATTCTGTGGACCCCGTGAATTGTCGAATCAAATTCGTTGAAAACTGAGATCCTGGAGTAAAATAATTTGTAACTACTGTGTGATTATTCAGTCAAATCGTGTGTAAAATTGACATTAAGTATTTATCTAATATTTTCAGTTGCGTAGTTTGTAATATGGCGTCCGCCAGATTCGTGCTCGCGGTGTTATTCAGTATTATTAAAAGGCTTATTCGCATTATCGGACACATGAAGACAGAAGCCGTCAGGTGCCCACAAGGTCACCCTCAGCTTTAAATCGCTAGGGTCATCTGTGTACAGTTAACTGTGTCATAACCGCAGAAAACGCCTGGAATGCAATTTGTGCTGGCAAGTTGACAACACTGGTCGTTACGCATAGATATTTATCCTTCAGTGTAAGCACTGAGCGAATTTTCTTTTAAAGTCACCAAAATGATGTGGCAGGGGTTTTAAGGCAAAGTAAGAAAATAAATATAATATTTGGTAATTATGTAACAGCCGTGAAGAAAAATCATGGTTGAGTGTCCTCCTGTGACCAAGGGATCAACAGTTCTTCAGTCTCCCTCTCAAACAACGTAATCCCAGCAAAAGTGACTATAGCGCGTAAGAGTAGTACTTGTAATGTGATTAAATTTAACTTCAGATAAGAAATGAACGGCAAGGTCAGTGACGTAACACACAACCTCAGAGAATCATATGGAATATGACCGCACTCCGCTGGAGTACAAATTACCGCTTTCTTTTTAATTAATGCTAGTGGGGTGGGACTAAGTCCCTTCTACTGCGGCCACTTTTGGCCTATTGTACCAGCTCCAGATGATAGGTGAGGGTGATTATGGAGCAATTGGTGGAATGAAGATTGGCAAGGGAAACCGAAGTACTCGGAGAAAACCTGCCCCAGCGCCAATTACCGCTCTTGATAAGTTAGGTAGAATGTAGACGTGCAAATGTTGTTTTCTTCTGTGGCAGTTAAAAGTCACCTATATAACGAGTTCTGGGAAGAACTACTCGTATTTGATAAAGGTATAAAAATACTGTAGTGTGTTTACGTAATAAAGTCTGTAAAAATGCGATATGTTTGCATTACTGAAGGGAGGTATTCGCAGGATACCCTTTTGAAGGTGCCAGGTTACATGATAATCGGTTCAGGCATTCAAGTCGTATAAAGTTTATTGCCTCAACAGTTTAAGGGGCCGTAGTGTTGGTATTACTGGTGGGAGGGATTTAGGGAGTACGCGGTTGAGGTGGACTCAAGTGGCATGATATACCAGTTTCTCGAAGATCGGTACAGGCATTCACAAGTTGTCTGGGAAAGGGAGTACGCATACAGACGCACAGACAGCAAGACGATCTCACAAGCATACTTTTATTTATTCTCTATAAGGAAAGTAGGCTAATAATAATAATACTAAACCTTGCAGGTTTTGATCTTTTCACGGCGGTGATCATGAAGAGTGCTGTCTTCCGGATATGTCACCTTGTAATTTGGTAGAAGAGTATTCTATTGGCTTGTTTGCGTGCTTTCCATACCCTTCGACCCTGAAGGCGGACGCCTACCTTCCCCTGAAACATGGTGAACTTTACCGTACTACACGGTGTTACACCCCAGAAGATTGTTCTCGTCATGACTGAGCTATCTGGATGAACTCCCTTACTTTCCCATTACGGTTTACACTGCTATGAAGCGCAAAATTCTTCTGGGAAGTTTGAGGCCTGCGGCATTGTCTCTACAGGGCAGTGTTTTCTTCTCCAGTAGGAAACAGGCTATTGGGCGTAGGTCAACTATCGACGTAATATCAAGGCCTTTTCGTGAAAGGAGAGAGCCGCTTCCGCGATATCTTCTTGAGGCTTTTGTCTGCGGCTGTTGCTGGGTGTGTGAGAACAAGCAGATTTCCGATTTCTCGCAACCTCAAGTTTAACACGTTGCCTGCTCGTCTAATTAGCTTCTATACATGCTGAAGGTGTCAAAGCCGAACACACAATAGTGGGATCCCAAGGCTCCTAATTTACACTTCCCATTAAAGTTCATTATATTAGAAACTATCAGCAGGAAACGGAAATCAATCCGTTTGCTTCCATCTTCAGCCATGTCCCCGATTACTCGTATACTTCCTGCTGCATGTCATATTCTCTTGTATCATCATACAACGTGTTGTAATGAACGTGATGCTAATATTATAAATTGTTTATATGAGTTAACAAAGGAACGTAGACTGAGGGTGTTTGAGAACAGGGTGCTGAGGAGGATATTTGGACCGAGGAGAGATGAAGTGACAGGAGGTTGGAGAAAACTGCATAATGAGGAGCTTCATAACTTGTACTCTTCTCCAGGTGTAATTAGAAAGATCAAGTCAAGGAGGATTAGGTGGGCAGGGCATGTAGCACGAATGGGGGAGACGAGGAATGCATATAGGATATTGCTGGGAAAGCCAGAAGGAAAGAGACCACTGGGAAGACCAAGTCGTATGTGAGTGGACAATATTAGAAAGGCTCTTAGATAGGATGGGGATCTGGCTCAGTGCAGTGCTCTTCTGGTCACGGTAATGAACCTCCTGATTGAATAAAATGTTGAAATTCTTGGGTAGCTGAGCGACTCACGGCCATGTTCCGTGTAGTATTAGAGAAAATATATGTTAACCCTTTAAAGTTCAGTGATTCGTATGTACTACCACAGTCAATAAGTTCGTGGAATGGCCGGAAAGCGTTGTTGCAGTTCACTACAGCGGATAGGTTGAGGCACGATATGATGCCCTGACGGTTCATCTCTCGTCACAGCAAGAGGCAATTGTGTGCAAACAGTGTAAGCAGAACTACTGCCTCTATTGTGAACTGCAGTTAAATGCAAGTGGCGGAAATCGAAAATGTGGCAGTTTGAACAACGGGTAAACATCAAGTTCTGCCAAAAACTAGGCAAATCTCGTAGTGAAACATTTGGCATAGGAAGAATTGGCTGTTGCTACACGACAACGCCCCTGCACATCTCTCTGTTCTTGTCCAAGAGGAACTGGCAAGGCAACAGGTCACAGTTTTGCCACACCCTCCGTACACACCTGATCTCGCACCGTGCGATTTCTTTCTCTTTCACCGCATGAAAGCAAAGCTACGTGGTCGTAGATTTCAGTCGTCCGAGGAGGTGGTCATTGCCACAAGAGACGCCGTACGGGAATTTCCTGCCAATATGTTTCAGCAATGTTTTCGGCAGCTATATCAACGTTGGCAGACTTGCATAGCGGCCAACGGCAACTGTTTTGAGGGCCGATGTGGATATGTGTAAGTGTATGGGAATACCTTGTAATATGATGCGATAAAACCACATTCCACGAACTTAATGACTTTACCACGTATACCACCTGCTCTAAAGTACCAAGACGCTATTCTGCTTACAAGTGCATGTATGTGCTTCATATGGTTCTCAAATAAACAGTGTTGTTTCCCTAAACAACACTAATCGGCTGGTCTTTGTAGCGGAGACGTAATATGTTCCCTGTGAGGTAGGAACTGAATTTATATATATTATTCAGAAATTCGGGCTTTAAAGGTTTACAGTTAATACGAAAGGAGTAAGTACGCTGGGTGTTTAATCCAATAGCAACATAAACAATGTTCTTATCTCAGCCTGATTATTTTTTCCCCATTATTTGCTGCTAAAATAGCGATCAGAATCGTTGTGGCCTGGGAAAACCGAAATCGGCTCGTGTAATGTGGAAACGTGGTTTGCTAATCTGGGAAAGTTAACGTTTGAGGCTGCGGAGTTCTAATCGGCATTTCGTGCAGTGACGCAGCAGTTTTCTACTTTCATTGCAGACCGATTGCACTTTTTATAATCTCGGTCATAAATTTCTACTTTAACGACAGAATAGAGAGAGAAAAAGTGATGCGGTGTGGCTGAGAATTGGTGCCCATATCAGCAATTCCGGAAAGGTTTAATACACTTGTCTGTATTACTGAAAAAGTACTGATCACCTACTAGCCATATCGAATCGTGTTTTTGTGTGATTTCGGATGACAGTGAATGTGCGAAATGGGACCAAGGCGTAGCCTACGTATTATTTATATTGCCACTTGTAGAGTATAATGGAATGTCGCAGCTCACAGAGGGGAAGAGAGAGCTTAATAAGGTTAGCGTGTGGTTTCCAATAGGCCACGCCTACCACGCGCGAAAGAAGTGTCCTTTCACAAGAAATCCTATCTTAGACGATAACTGTCTCTGGGATGCATCGCCATGCAGTGCGGTAGGTAGGTACGAACCCTCAGGAGGTTCCTTCTGCTTCCATCTTCAGGGTTTGAAGATGTAGACAACGGGTTACCAAAAATATTTTGTGTTTGAAGATGCATCCATCGTCAAGCACCGAAGATGAAGACATCAGCTTCCACCGCATCTGTCTACCAACGTACAAGGCGTCTCATCCGTAAGGCCAGTTTCATCGCGTAGATGACTTCAAAGTCTGATTTCCTGTACAGCATACAAAATACGAACTGAAATTGAGGTTCTTAGGCGGTGACTGTGAGGGCTGATATCTTGGGGGGGGGNGTGGAAAAAGTGATGAATGTTTAGCAATGTTTGTGAGGAACCTACTGCTTCTATCTTCAGGGTTAAAGAGTCATTCACTCACAGTTATGCTTGCTTCTTGCTGGTTGCTTAGTTGGCGTGTTTCAACCCTGAAAAAGGTGGCAGTACGTTACTCCGGAATGACGGTACACTTCTGCCAGGCTACATAGCGCCATATTCGAGATAGTACTTTTCGCCTACTTCTTTCTTAAACCGTTACCTAATTGCCGCTTATGCCTTGTTTATCGAATGCTCGTACCTTATACTCCATCTGCTATTGGAACGGTGATGCACCACCATCAGTTAGTGATGTAGAATAGAAAGTTACTAGATTCGGTTTTCGACATACTTCCGGTATACTTCCCGTATTCGTACGCCGGTGGTGAATTCAAACATACCTACAGAAGGTTGCCTATGCAAGGCATGACGTAACGTGGCTCTTAGAGTAGGTGGACTTTACTGATTATTTTTAGATTCATATTCTACATGTGTATATCATAAACATAAGTAATTTAAACAATGACAGGACAATATCATATATCTTAACTACACGTGAAAGTTAGTGCCTTGCAGAAACAGGCGCCGATAATTTCGTGCCTATCCTTAAATTCAGGCTGTAAAAATGAAAATACCACATTACTTGTGGGATATTGGTAGGAAAGGCAGAAGGAAAGAGACCACTAAGAAGACCAAGACGTAGGTGAGTGGATAGTATTAAAATGGATCTTAGAGAGATAGGATGGGATGGTATGGATTGGATTGATGTGGCTCAGGATAGGAACATGTGGAGGGCACTTGTGAGTACGGGAATGAACCTTCGGGTTCCGTAAAATGCTGGGAAGTTCTTGAGTAGCTGCACAGTTTGCAGCTTCTGAAGAAGAGCTGAGCTCCGTGAGTGAGTGACAACACATATGTTCTTTTATATACCACACTAGCCTGACTTGGTGATAAATCTTGTTAAAATGAAATAGACCGCTTTATCCCTTGTAGTTAGCACCCTCCAGGCATGCGGGACGGAAAGAAAGCGGAGATACATACGCCCATATTTACATTGCTGATTTAGCTTGGCTGAAGGGATCGGTGTTCATTGACGAGACTAGTTTCGCAGCTATAAAATTTGTCCTATGCATAAGTATCACGCCATGAAAGCGTATAAGGGCATGGAAGTAGAACTTTACACATTCTTAACCTCAGATGTGGATGGAGAAGAGTGATGTACTTTACGCTCCGGCCATTTTACCCCCCGTCGGAGTTATCTCACGGAACGCAGTGAATTGTAGGCTACTTGGACTGCAGAGTTCTCCTGCACGTGACAGAGCGGAGAAATTCCTTTCTCTGATCGTAGTGGGACCCTGGGCGTTCAGTGCATCACTCTGCTAATTAAACGTAGCAAGATCTGGGGAGAAAGTGCCCTTTGTGAAGGCCTTCAGTGGGAACTGGAATAGCCGCTTTCGGGATACGGTCGTTCCAGTGACCTTTGATAGGCCTATTTAAGTTAGTGTGAGACATCTGAAAGGCAGTGTATGCATGATTTCATGACTGCGCAAAATAGCCGATATGCTCTGCGTTGAGGTTGTCGGCGCTCCACATTTTGAACAGCTGGCCTCTGATCGTTAGGAATAAGGTCCTTGTTTAATTTTCAGCTGTTCAGGTTAATAACACAACAAATTTCTAAGTTTTTTTCCTCTCTGTAATTAGAAATGAACTTTTTTTTTTAAATAAACGGAGTAAGCTAATCACAAATAAGACATAAAGTTTCAACGATTTTTCTTTCTGTATGGAAGGCGTACGAGAGTACATAGTTTTATTTCACTCAGTTTCAAATAATTGCGCTATTTAAATAAAATTAAGTATTTTCTTATATTATGGCTAACACATATGATAATCCTGAGACAAATACGAACGTTATACACCTAGTCTTTTTGGCTCATTTCAGTGCATTTATGACGTGGTAGGAAATCTTTGTGTCCAGTTTTAGAATCATATCAGAATAAGTATAAAATGTTAGTTTTCGTTTATGTTGCCTTAATCATGGTGATCAGCGTTGTTTATTACAGATTATTCAGTAAAACGCCACTTCTTCTACAATTTTATGGATGCTGTGAGTATGGAGGACAAATTAATGTTGTGTTGATGACCTATCCTGGTTATAACTTTTTTCTGTAGGGAAACATATTTCAATATGTGCAGACTTATAATTGACGAAATATACGTACAAGCAAAGGTAATTAATCGTAATGTAGTGTTACATCTCTGCCGTGACTATTATTGTAATTATTATTATTTAATTCCGTTGTGCCCTCTGTACCATGGGGCATCCGTGAAACGCAGTTTTATGTCAAGTTTCCTTGGACGGGAGATCAGCCCGTTTAAATGCCGCTACCTACACAGGACAACACAAATAGAATGAACACAGACAGACATTCATGCCTCGAGTGGGATTCCAACCCGCGATCCCAGTGTATGAGCGGGACATTTCATGCACGGCCACTGTGATCGGCTATCGTTACTTACACGGCTATCGTTATGTTTGCGGAAGTAGGTTTATATCTGTAATAGGCCATTTACATGAGGCCAGTGAAATTGGTCTGCCCAGAAAGGCATAGAGCGCATTTGAAAAGTGTGTATATGAAATTTTAGTCCCCTTTACCCTTCTTTTTCGTTGTAAAATGACGGCTTTGCTATGGTATTCGGTGCCCAAAACATCTCTGAAGTACCGTCATCATACAATGACGTAGTTCGTTGCGTCATCATTGGAAAGTTACCGGATTCTGTTGTCAGGATACGATGGGAACCAGAGCCACCAGACCGGACTGTTCTTTTGTGAGGGCCGCGCCATAGCTCAAGCGGTTAGTCGCTGGCTTCCCATCGCGGCGGCCCGGGTTCGATCCCGGGTCTGATGAAATGGGATTTATGGTGGACAAAGTGGCGCTGGGCAGGTTTTCTCCGAGTACTTATGTTTCACCTGCCAATCTTCATTCCACCAATTGCTCCACAATCACCCTCACCTGTCATCTGGGGCTGGTACAATAGGCCAGAAGTGGCCGCAGTGCAGAGGACTTAGTTCCTCCCCACTAGCAATAAAAGCAATAATAAAAAATTTCTTTTGTGAGGTATTGCGTACCCACAGAGATGTTTTAGACATGGTGATAGTGTGGGCCCAAAAAATGTTTACAACCGTTCCGCTGTCATCCCCTTCAAATGCCCTCCCATTCGATAAGGTGACTCTGGCATCCATATGACTAGTACCGTATTCCTGTGTACTGCGGCCACTTCTGGCCTATTGTACCAGCCCCAGATGATAGGTGAGGGTGATTGTGGAGCAATTGGTGGAATGAAGATTGGCAGGGCAAACCGAAGTACTCGGAGAAAATCTGCCCCAGCGCCATTTTGTGCACCACAAATCCCACTTGACCAGATCCGGGATCTAACCCGGGCCGCCGCCGTGGGTAGCCAGCGACTGACCGCTTGAGCTATGGCGCGGCCACACCGCACACTACATTTTGGCTTAAATTTGTGGTTGTGTCCGTGGATAACCTCTGTTAAAATCTGTATACATCTTTTTGTGCCCTCTGTATTTACTCTTGGCAATACACTTGGTCGTCGACTTACGACCACAAAAAAAGATAAATAAATATTGATAATAAATTTTTAGGAATAAATTATAAAGATGATAGAAAGATTAAAAAAATACTGTTAATAAATATATGGCCGACATACGACCAGATCGACTTACGACCTGTCAGTCAGAACGGAAGTCGGTCTTAAGTCGGCGACCAAATGTATATTGTGACAGGTTTGGCCGTTTCTAGGAAACGAATAGGTAAACACGTTCCAGTCAACGCGCATCCATTGCTAGGTATCTGCTCGGTAAACATCTCGCAGCAACGAATACGCAACAGTCGGATGTCAGTTGCAAGGCAGTGCATGGGTGCACACTCCTGACAACAATATAGGATATAAGTTGCTGAACAATTGATGTTTTCAGTAGGTGGTCCGTGCCGAGCCTATATAAGAAGCCGAAGGTATATAACAAGAGGATGAGACTCTGGCAAACGACAGGTCTGTCGTCTCTTCAGAGAGAGCGCCCCTCATCAACAAGCCTGCAGCTGTCTGACAGTAATAAAGATCTGGTCTCAAGCCCCAGATCGGTGCTTTATTTGAAGACAGACTAACAGAGGATTCGTCTGGAAGACGGCGTTCAAGACAGTTCAGTAATTGAGAGTACAAGGAAGAGAATGGAGCATGTCCTACTGAATTGTGAAGATTACTGATAGCGCTATGACTGATTGTAATTGTGAAGAAGTGTTCAATAAACCCAATCATTAAATCTAGAACCCGTTATTTTCGTCACTCGTACCCCCCCTACACGTGACAGTATGTTGTGGCTGCCCCCCCCCCTGTTATCCGTGAATATAATTTCTGTCTAGGAAAGCCGCGTAGTATTGCGTAGTATATGTATGGACTCATATTGTCGTGTGGAATACGCCAACCGTACAGAAATGTTATCAGCCCCAACAAGTAAGTGACGGCAAACCATAGATTTCTGTACCGAGGTACGCATGTCATCTTAAGAGTCGACGGCGTCAAGAATGAAGCGAAGATAACGAAAACATGAGTACTGTGGTATCTGTAAGTAGATTAGATGGAGACCACATCTGTGGATATCATCGATAACTGGTCCTTCATCAGATGTTGTTTACAATGCAGAATTTCGGAAAGTATTGATACAGATTCAAGTAGCTGTTGAAGTGTCTTACGACGAGATATTGCCCGGCAACCGGTGAACAAAACTGGTCGACCTTGACCATACTGTGACTCAATTACAGAAACATTCAACTTTATTGTTCCACTAGCATCTGTAAGAGTCAGCTGAAAAGCATCTGAGTGTTTTCAGTTTGCACAGTACACATTGGCTTGGTAGTTCCATGCCTCTTCTTTTAGATTTTTATCTGCGAGAACGAATAGATAAGATAATGACTATAGATATCTGCATGTCATTGGTAACTGATTTATCTGACGTTTATTAGAAATTGAAAAGGTATAAGTATATTTTGCTAGCAGAAAAGTTTAAATATTTTACATTTTGCTAGAAAAGACTTCCCATTCTACGTCCTGTTCCTTTCCTTAAAATAAATTGTACATAAGTAATGCAATTGCTCATTTGTTATGTTGCCACACCAGTAATACACTTCAGGCATTGTGTAAGCTGTAAATGACACTTGGAAACCAGGTACTGAAAGATGCAAACATTGATTCGTTCGTCCTTACAAAAAGTTATAAATACAAAAAGATATGACAACACGCATAGTTTTTGTTGTTTACTTCAGTGGTGCCACGTAGTGATAAGGCTTGTAAACACAAAGCACATTAAACTTTGTTATTACCAGGGCCCAGATTTTGACTACATGTCATCTTTTTTTCCTTGTATCCTATGCGATGCTCTTAAATATATAAATCTCGGATATGAGCTGCTGGTTACAGAAATGTAAATTTTATAGGTAATTTTTTTTTCGTTTTTTCATTTTGGGGGTAATTTTTTGGTAAATTTTTCGACTCTTAAGGGTATTTCTTGTCATTTTTGGCCATTTTAGGGAATTTTTCTTCATATGTTCTCTGAAATGTGAATAATATGGAAGCGAAGTGTCATTTTTCTGGATTTTTCGGTCATTTTCTAGGTCATTTTTTAAAATATTTTCAGGTCATCAAAATCCGGGCCCTGGTTATTACTAAGCTACGAAACGGTGGTAGACGTTGATCGCTTTATGCATTATACCCGTGTACAGTGTTGTGGCTGCTCAAAACAGAGGGTGTAAGAAAGCAAAGAGACTGGTATTTTATGTTGAACTGTGAGGTTCTCACTTTGGTGAACATAAACAAGTTCTTTGTTTTGGGATGCAGTTCCGTGTAGTCGGGTAAATTTCTCAGTACTACACGCCGCTATATCCCAAAAGATACAACTCTTCACTTGCTGTATATTGTTATATTCGTAGATGTAGGATTGTGTGTCGTTAAAATGTCGTGCCTATTTTGCTAAAGCAAATGCCACTTGAACTATGTTCATTCACCAGCTCATGAAAATGTCAGAGGTTGAGTCGGTATGATGTTCTGCTGTTCGACCACAGATATTAATTAGTGCTCATGGGACATAATATACGTTTAAGGAAGCGGAAGTGCGAGTACTTCGAGGATGGAGAGAATTTCATGGACCGAAAATGGAGCCTTATAATTTGTATTCATCACGTTATTAGGGTAATAAATCTTTTATAAGGAGATGTGTGAGGTTATTATAAAACGATTTGACAACACCGCTCAGTGTGACTTAATATATATTTGTTTTGTAGTGCCTTATCTGCTAAGTCAAACTGGGCGGTGTTATCATTTTATAATAATTAACTGGTGTGACGGACCAGAATGAATAAAGTTGAACTTATGTGTGAGATTACTATTTATTTATTTATTTATTTATTTGACTGCATATGGGTTTTACCCAGTGGCAGTGGTGCTACAATAAGACACAACACACAAAATAACCCGCCACGCTCAAACAAAGCACAGCACACGAAACTACATAACAGTAAGGGTCACATACTACACACAATGAATATCATTACCGTACAAACACAATTCCCAATACAGCACTAATGTAAATACCATTAATGAACCTAAGATAGTTGAGATAATAAAGGAACTGTGATAATAATAATACAAATGAAAATAACATGCTCTACACTAATACAGTAACATGTCGTGTCTTCATGGACTGATGCATTGAAATTTCCCCCTACCCTCACCTTCACTTCACCTTTTTTATCACTTTCCTAACTTTTTTAATTACTTAATTCACAAGAGACAGTCCCTAACGCATCTCTAGGCAGCTGGTTCCAAAGCCGGATGGTCCTATTTTTCAAAGGAATGTTTCCCTTACCTTTCTGTTCTGATTTTCCTCTCATGGTCGACCCTGCTCAGATAGCATGGCTTCTGTAATCTGTCACATGTTGCCTTCCAAGCCCGTTCTCCCCTGTACGCTTTGAAGAGAGCGCGTACTTGTATGCGTGCTATCTTCTTGCCCTGTACCCCGTCTAACGCACCTGTCCCCTCCCTGTAAGTGTCCCAGCACGCCGCACCATGTCCAACATTCGGATGTGCTAGTGATGTGTAGGCTAAATTTGTTGTGTTACTATTTCGCATTGTAAAATGAAGTGTCTTCCAGGGCTTCTTTCGCCGTGTAATTTACTTCATCAGCCCGGCCTAAATCACTACGTAAAATTCAAACATACCTACAGAAGGTTGCCTATACAAAGCATGACGTAACATGGCTCTTAGAGTAGGGGGGCTTTACTGATTATTTTTAGATTCATATTCTAAATGTGTATATCATAAACATTAGTAGTAATTTAAACAATGACAGGACAGTGTCATATAGTATCTTAACTACACGTGAAAGTTAGTGCCCTGCAGAAACAGGCACCGATAATTTCGTGCCTATCCTTAAATTCAGGCTGTAAAAATGAAAATATCTCATTACTTGTGGGATATTGGTAGGAAAGGCAGAAGGAAAGAGACCACTGGGAAGACCAAGGCGTAGGTGGGTGGACAATATTAAAATTGATCTTAGGGATATGTGATGGATTGGATTGATCTGGCACAGGATAGGGAACACTGGAGGGCTCTTGTGAACACGGTAATGAACCTTCGGGTTCCATAAAATACTTGGAAAGTCTTGAGTAGCTGCAGATTTGGCTTCTATTTAAGAAGGGCTCAGCTCCATAAGTAAGTAAATAAGTAAACTTGAAGGATACGGATAACCTGGCCGTAAATAGGAGAGTGATATTAAAAATGAACTTACCGAAACCTAAATACATCTTTCTTTGACCCTGCCGGAGAAGGGGACCCAATCCTATACCAACACTTATTTAAATATAAATATAAATAATATTTGAGGACATAAATTTTCTTGAACTGGCTGAGGATAGGATCCACTGGCATGCGTGTGTGAGAGAGTAATTAACCTTCGAGTTCCATAGATTTCTAACAGTCTTGAAGAGCTTAGTGACTGCTTCATGGGTTATGGGCATCATTTTGTATTGCATTAGGCATAACAGGCGTATGTGTGTACATCTGCCGAATTGGGGAAAGTATGTTCTCAGCCCGGGT
The DNA here is from genome assembly GCF_002891405.2 of Cryptotermes secundus. Classification (NCBI taxonomy): domain Eukaryota; kingdom Metazoa; phylum Arthropoda; class Insecta; order Blattodea; family Kalotermitidae; genus Cryptotermes; species Cryptotermes secundus. The sequence continues at coordinate 1,656,129 of NW_019738371.1, forward strand.
CTGGTCAAGTGGGATTTGTGGTGGACAAAGTGGCGCTGGGGCAGGTTTTCTCCGAGTACTTCGGTTTCCCCTGCCAATCTTCATTCCACCAATTGCTCCACAGTCACCCTCACCTGTCATCTGGGGCTGGTACAATAGGCCAGCAGTGGCCGCAGTACAAGGGACTTAGTCCCACCCCACTAGCAATAAAAAAATGTTCTGGGTGACAGATTTCAGCAGTCGGGCCCCCTACTTCATAATGCGAAACAGGAGCCGTATCCGTGACACTTATGTTCACTTAACAGTTTTCATTTTAGAGGATTTCGGGAATGTTATAGAACACTCGAGTTGTGTGTGTAGAGGGGAGAGTTTCTGAACAGTTTTCAGTCGACGTATCCCTTAGTGTCAGTGAAACTTAACGTGCTCCCTTCAATGACGACCTTTTTTTATTATTTAAAAATACTTGTTATCGTCTGTTACAAATATAACATGATAGAAAGCCCCTTTCTATTTTCATTTTAATCAAAGTTTATTTATTCCGTGTACAGAGAAAGTTGAACAAAAGAAAGTTATCGAGGCGTTTTTACTCGCCGTCAGATAGTTTTCGACATATTCCTGTATGATGATTCGTTTAACCCCCCCCCCCTTCCCCATCGCACTAGTTTCGCGGTTTTGTTAAGTGCTGGTCCTGTCAACCGCGTCACAACTTCTTCCAACGGTGCTTCCCCCTGGCGAGCCTCAAGCTCACGTCAAAAGATGGCACCACCTTAGCCACAATCCTCAGTGCTACAAACTTCGGCATGTCTCAGTGAATTTTCTGCTGCAGTAATTCAGTTTAAAATAAAAGGCACGCTCGTTCATCTGAGTCCCATTCTGTCATATCCTTGGTACGATGTACGCATAGTACGCCTGCACTTATCTACCAGTGATGGGAGTACCTGGGATCGACTCCTCATTTTCCTGTTTTGTTGGCCGGTAATGCGAATGTACGTA
>NW_019738371.1:1657113-1698139 GCF_002891405.2 Cryptotermes secundus
CCCAATTCGCTTCGTTGATGGGCCAGTAGGATGCGGAGCTCCCTTCTCTGCCTCGTGCTTGTAAAGCAGGTCACTAAGTCAGGGCCGTTTAAACGGATGTAACCCTCTACCTGTAGCACGATTCCAATTTAAATTAAATTTTAAATTGCATCGTGAGTAGAATAGGAGCCGGGATAGCTCAGTTGCTATGGCTACGGCCGGGGTTCGATTGCCAACAGAGGCAGAAGATTTCTCTCTTCTTCGCAGCGTCCAGACCAAGTATAGGGCCCACGGCAGTGGCAGCGGCGTGAAACCGACCACTCACCACCTTCGAGTGCCAAGACCAAGAGTGGTGGAGTTATACCTCCACTCCCCCATACGTTTTCATGACTTGGAGCTTAATTAAGCGCAGAGACAACTTTCGCTTACCTTACGTGAGGATAAGAGTTTTGGGACTGGAGGTTCATAGTGCATGGGGATCTGGGTTCGAACTGGAAGAATTGGTGTGAGCAGAGATGCAAATATGCACGATCTACGTTCAGTTGGGAGTTTGTCTTTGCGAAGAGTGAAATAGTATCATTGCTAATGAGGTGGAATTAATTTTGCGTTCATTACACTGAGTGAACACAAGGATAACGTTGTGTCCATCCGTCTGTCCGCTTTTTCCGTTATTGAAGCCGTTGAAGATTTAGTAAATGAAATTTATTGTTTGTGTTCTGTCGGGTTAATTTAGTTTTCGTATCCGCCCAGTACGTGTATAACCCTTATATACATGAAACTCGCTTCGAATTTACTGCTGTTAAAAATATGTGGTAAACACTTGTCATTTCAAATATTTTTCGAAACTGATATTTAATGTATTTTTTATTGTGTAGTGTGTTATGTTAAATGTGTCACTTTTCTCCACTGCATGCCCTGATCTTCAGGTTTCGGTCTTTAAATGCACCATCAGCATCAGAAAAAGAAACCACTAAATACTGTTTTAAGATCATAATAGGTCATGACGTCAACAGGAGCCGAGAATTGGAGAGGTTGAAGGAAATGGGCAGTCCTTTCCGATTTCGAGAATTGTACTGTTTTGACTAACGAAATTTCAAATTATGAAACTGAACTAAACCAGTGCAAAGGCCGCGCCATAGCTCAAGCGGTTAGTCGCTGGCTCCCCACCGCGGCGGCCCGGGTTCGATCCCGGGTCTGGTCAAGTGGGATTTGTGGTGGACAGAGTGGCGCTGGGGCAGGTTTTCTCCGAGTACTTCGGTTTCCCCCCCTGCCAATCTTCATTCCACCAAGTTCTCCATCATCATAATCACCCAGGGCAGGTTATAATAGGCCAGTCAGTGGCCGCCGTGACGAGTGGTCCCAGCTGGAGTCCACCCTCCACTATGCGAAACCAGTACAACGTAGGCCTTCTTAAAAACTTGTAATCGCTTAGGTGGTCAACAAATTACGTTCCTTTTGTGGAGCGCTGAAGTTTATTGTTGTGTTGACAGGAGTCCGCTGCTGGTCCGTATCCTGAGCCAATTGAATACATTCCCCACCCACATATCCTATTTCTTTGACGCCCGTATTAATATTCAGGTCCTGGATTTTGATGACATGTCATCTTTTTTTCCTTGTATCCTATGCGATGCTCTTAAATGTATAAATCTCGGATATGAGCTGCTGGTTACAGAAATGTAAATTTTGTAGGTCATTTTTTGGTAAATTTTTGGACTTCCACGGGTATTTCTTATAATTTTTTGCCATTGTAGGGAATGTTTCTTCATATGTTTTCTGATATGTGTATAACATGGAAGCGAAGTGTTCTTTCTTTTCTCCTTTAGGTCCTTTTTCTGCATTTTATTGGTAATTTTTTTATTTTAAATATTTTCAGGTCATCAAAATCCGGGCCCTGCATATTACATTTTTGGGTCATATTTTAGGTCATTTTTCTGGCTTCGTTCGGTCATTTTGTAAATATTTTCAGGTCATCAAAATCCGGGCTCTGTTAATATTGTTCTCCCATCTACTAGCTTTCTGAAGTGGTTTAGGTTTCCATACTAAAATTTTTTATGCATTTCTCATACCTGTAACATATAATAAAATAATAAAAAGGGACAAAGAATAAATCTTGTAGGATGCAGTGCTTTGTAGTCTAGTAAAAGTTCTCCTCAGTTTCGGAGGAACATACAATCCGTAAACTTCTGATCGACTCCACGACGTTACATCCATAGTTCCTGGCCTGAGAAGCTCACGCCCAACAAGCGTATCAGTGACAGCAAGGTAATAAATCCTGGAATCTCATCGAAGGCGGGGAATTTCCTCAGGATGACTCCTTTTTTGGAATTGGTTTTTGTTAAATAATATTAACTCTCGAAGAGCCGGGATAGCGTAGTTGGTATGACGACTGGCTACGGGCTGGACAACCGAGGGGTCGGAGTTCAAGTCCCGGTAGGGTCAAGAATTTTCTCTTCTCCACTTCGTCCAAACCTGCTCCGACATCCACCCAACGTCCTATACAATGGGTACTCGGGGTTTTTCGTTGGTGGGGGGGGGGTAAAGCGACCGGGACGTGAAGCTCTATACATCCATTCCCCCATACTCCTTCATGGCATAGTGCTTAATTTGTTAAACACAGGGACAATTTTGCCTTTTATGTTAGCTCTCGTGACGTAGAATCAGAAAAGAAATAGCAGGAGACGTCAACGTGCATAAGCTGTACAGTGTTGTAACCCGGGATTACCGCTGCATGGGTGATAAGAGAAACGCTTGTGTGTGATGTAGTTAGGAAACCTTTCAGCGCTCTTAAAATGCCAGCCATAGTTCTTACGCACTGCGTCCAGTTTTGTAGAGAGCCGTTATGTAATGGGCCGTCACAACTCCACTGGAGGGGCGTCCAACTCTCCTGGCTGAGTGCGTGCGCACTTGCAATCAAGTTATTTCTGTATTTATATGGAACTAGGAGAGTATTTGTTTTACGGCAGAGTCATGGCCGCTCGGTCTAAAGGCATGGGTGTCTGTGTCCTTTTATTATATGATTCAGTTCTGTGTGTAGGTAGAGGCCTTGCGACTGGCTGATCCCCCGTCCAAGGTTTCCTACCGACTGTGTATAGGTTTAAGAAACTGAAAATGCGGTCAATGTCCACGAGGACAAGCCTTAGAGAGAGACTTTACGCTCACATTTTTGCAGTGCTGAACTTCCTAATTGATCACTTGCCTGTTGCCGGATTGTGTTTAGTGCACCTCTTATCAGAGTCTTCGTGATCACTAGTGTTCAGGCATTGTATTATTTTTAGGTAGCGTACTTGTACTCTTCTTCATGTATAATTATTAGAATGATCAAGTCAAAGAGGATGAGGTGGGCAGGACATGTAGCACGAATGGGGGAGACGAATGCGTATAGGATATTGGTGGGAAAACCAGAAGGAAAGAGACCACAGGGACGACCAAGGCGTAGGTGGGTGAAGAATAATACAATGGATCTTAGAGAGATAGGATGGGATGGATTGGATAGATCTGGCTGAGGATAGGGACCAGTGAAGTGCTCTTGTGAACACGGTAATGAAACTTCGGGTTCCATAAAATGCTGGGAAATTCTTGAGTAGCAGCAGAATTGGCGGCTCCTCGAGAAGGGCTCAGCTGCATGAGTAAATAAGTAAGTTAGTTGGTTGAAGCACTGTGCTACAAGCCGGAAGGTCGCGGGTTCAAGTCCCGATGAGGTCATTGGATTTTTTTCAGTTGACCTAATCCTTCCAGCCGCAGTACTGCCCTGGGGTCGACTCAGCCTCTAACAGAAATGAGTACCAGGAATGAATTAAATAATTTTCCTGGGGAGTAAAGGGCGGCCGGCGCGTAAGGCTGACAACCTTACCGCCATCTCTGAGCCGATTGTCTAGATAGTGTGGGACCCTCAACGTCTCACAACCCTATGGGCCTTCACAGCCTGTTACAGGGATACCTTTACTTTTTACTATGATTTTTATATCCTGATTGCCTCTTTCTGCTGCATTCTTGATTATGTGAACCGTACAGTGAAGTAAGTGGCCTAATCATACGTAAACATTATCCCAGTCTTCGTTAATTAATATATTTAACAGTGATTCCTCAGTAGACAGGACGCTCCTATGAATTCGTAATTATCATCCAGACACGGTACAACGGTGGTCGTTACAAGGGGAATTCGTAAGTAGGACGTTATAGTATGTCTAGTTCGAATGGTGCTGGGCGGGAAGGCATTCTTTCCAACAGATGCTACGTGACTTCATTTTCGTAAACATTGTTTAGTAACTAAGTTGATGCGGTGTCAGTGACTGATTATCGAAACTATTAGGTGTAATGGCGAAGATTGTGCGTAAATAAAAACCGTTTTGTTTGCCAAGTGTGATAATCCCATAAGAATTTAAATATCTGCATTAAAATAAATTTAAAGTTTATAACAGTTCTGCTCACTACTGCGACCACAACAAACGCCATGAGGGTTGGCCTCGCCTTGAAATCTTGAGCTGTTCAGTTCAGCCGTCTCTTACCAACTGCGGTTTCCCGTTTATATTCAGTTTCTTCAACCGCGGTATCTGGATATGTTTTTAATTTATATATACGGACGAAAATCGATGGCTTCCGCATCAAGAGATACACATCGACTTGTGGCAGCGCTGTAATCGCGTCTAAAATATTTTTAGCGACCACATTTCCATTGTAATGCGTATTTTCGTGACGCCTAAAGGCCGAAAACATCTGTTGTGGGGCAACAGCTCGGTAAACACGTTCCCGCAGAGACAAAACAACGTGACAGCGCCGTTGCTGAGCGATGCAGACACATTCCCGTGGAAATGGTTAGCGTACATGAATGAACGGCGTTTTCTGTGGGTCCGCCGCGGCATTATACAAGGAGGATTACTTTGACTTTGCTAGAATTGGTTAGACTTGGGTCCACTGTGGCTCATCTTACATTGAATGGACGGAATATCCTCTTCGTCAAACATGTAAATTTGTAGGTGTAATCTTCGAGAAGAGGATTGCATGGAGACTGCATATAGAAATGTTTGAAGCCAAGGCCTTCAGAACATTTATTAGAATCTACTCCTTATTAAAAAATGAACGTTTAAGCGCCAACATTAAACTAACCCTCCATAAGGCACTGATGAGATCAGTAATGACTCATGCTCGCCCCGCCTGGGACTTACCGACAGACACCTACCTACCTCTTAAAATTGCAGCGCCTACAAAACAAGGTTCTCCGCACACCGATCCGCGATTTGCGCACGGCTTTCAACCTTCCCTGTGTATACGATTATATAACAAATTTTGCAGCAACAAGCAGAAGTCATACGGAATCATGAGAATGAACATGTTCTTAGTATAGGACAAGGCGAAGCCAGACACAGAAAATATAAGAGGCTTAAAGCTGGAGGTAGTCAAGCTTACTACTGTTCAAGTGACTAAGCTGCCGTTATAGCATAAGATACGTAAGATATTCGTGATCTGCTCTGCAAAGCCTGTACTGACAGAGGATCTGTAAAGTGCAAAAGAAGGAATTCTCAATAACACGCTGTATGTCCGATACGTACACTTGACAAAGGCCAAGCGTATTCATAAGAGACAGACCCATCCTCCCGTCAGAGAGGATATTACATAAGTGCTATAACCGCAAGGGCTCAGTTGAAAAAATCTCTGGTTGTGAGTCTCAAGGGGCTTTGAGCGAAGACGAACTGATTGGCGGCAAACCGCCAGTCTTAAAGTAGCTTTGACTTTGACTCTGCTGGCAGTAGGATTAAAACAGATGACAGTCGAAGATTATTGAGAAGAATGGCAAGAAAGGAATTAGGCTCTGCAGAGAAGACTTGGTGTGTGCTGCAGTTACAGTGGGACTGGTATAATTACTGTTCTGAAATCCGTTGCCAGGATACGACTAGTGGAGACTGAGAACACTAAGTGTGTATATGTAACAGTGAACTGTAAAGTGTGTAGATAACGCTGTAATTAATTGTAATGCTGAGTGGTGTGTACAAGGTGTCAATAAATCCAATCATTCAGTCCATACCCCGTCTAATTGTTACAACCCTACACGTGACATTAATGTTTATTCTTTTAAATGTTATTCAGAATTTTTATGTTTATAGTTTAGGAACCAGCACTTAGGCTTTAAGAGTGTTGATAGCTTNCGAACCTCCCCCCCCCCGTTTCTCATAAGACCTTAGTCTCGCCAGTCGCGGTGTTTTCCAGGAACCAAGCCCCCCCCCCACAATTGGCAAGGTTGTATGTCTACATTTCTGTCTCGATGAGCGGACTTACCAGCTGCTAGTTGATTTAGAATTAAGGTACAAAGTGTCATCTCACTCGCTCATGGAGCTGAGCCCTTCGTGAGAAGCCGCCAATTGTGCAGCTACTCAGGAACTTCCCAGCATTCTGTGGAACCCGAACGTTCATTTCTGTGTTCACTAGAGCCCTCCACAGGTTCCTATCCTGAGCCAGGTCAACGCAATCCATACCATTCCATCCTGTCTCCCTAACATCCATTTTAATATTGTCCACCAACCTACGCCTTGGTCTTCCCAGTGGACTCTTTCCTACCAATATCCTATATGCATTCCTCGTCTCTCCCATTCGTGCTACATACCCTGCCCCCTCATCCTCCTTGACTTGATCATTCTGATAATATTCGGAGAAGAGTATAAGTTATGAAGCTCCTCATTATGCAGTTTTCTCCAACCTCCTGTCACTTCATCTCTCTTCAGTTCAAATATTCTAGTCAACGCCCTGTTCTCAAACACCCTCAGTGTTTTCTCCCTTAATATCAGAGACCAAGTTTCACACCCATACAGAATCACGTGCAAAATTAGAGTTTTGTATATTCTAATTTTTATAAAGTGTCGTCATCTGCATTCAGAAATTTGACAGAAGAGAACCCATTTGCTCCCTCCAACTCTTCCTCTGCAGCCGCTCCTTCCTCTTGACCGCAGTAGCGTAGTGGTTGAGGAGCTATGCTACAAGCCGGAAGGTCGCGGGTTCAAGTCCCGGTGAGGTAATTTGATTTTTTTTTCAGTTGACCTAATCCTTCCAGCCGCACTAGTCCCTGGGGTTTACTCAGCCTCTAACAGAAATGAGTACCAGGAATTAATTAAATAATTTTCCTGGGGAGTAAAGCGCGGCCGGAGCGTAAGGCTGACAGCCTTACCGCCATGTTTGAGCCGATTGTCTAGATAATGTGGGACCCACAACGTCTCACAACCCTATGGGCCTTCACAGTCTGTTACAGGGATAGCTTTACTTTTCCTTTTTTTTTAGTTGACCAGTTATCAGAGACAGTTTTTTCTTTCTTTCTTTCAGCTTAAAATTTGGAAGTATATGAATCTGTATTTTAAAGGACTTCTTCCGTCTTTGACTGATTCAGTATTAATTCCGTCTACCTCAACTGCTTTTCTGTCTTTTTGTTATAATTTTAATGGTTCTTCAAACTCTACAGTTATTAGCCTATCCAATTCCTCGTCTCCATTCTAAATTTCTGCCTCTTCTGTACGTTTTAGGATTTGTCTTTAGTGTTAGTTAACCCTGAATATAGCCAGCTAAGGCCGAAACATTTTGAGTGTAAGATTGTTAGTCCGTAAAAGGTTTGATACGTTTGATGGTCACTTTATATTGTAGCATGACGCCTAAAAGCCGGAATAATGCATTCCTAGACAACGGCTCGCAAACACACGTTCTTTGGAGATGAGGATTAGTGGGAACCGACTTGCTACGTAACGCTCTTTCCGTGTCAGCAGAGTAAACCAACAATTTCCACGGATACACGCAAGCAGCAAGCATTTTCCATGGATAAGCGCTAGACTGTATAAGGAGCCGTGCAGAAAAGAACGATTCATTCCTCCACTGTTGCCCTGCGAGTCATATGAGGCGACGAAAAGGGAACCCAATGCCTGGAGGTATAACCGGGCCACCCTCTTCCTGGGAGATTTAAATACGGGGACCTGGTCCTCCAAGATGGGGGAATCTCGAATCTTAAACAGTAAAATGTGATCATGAGTGCCGTGGGACTCGGACCTGAGAATGACTGCGCTGGCCAGGCCCAGCAGCAGTTGTAAACGACAGACCTACATAAGGACTATAACCTCAAGTGGTCAGTTGGAAAATAAAAATTCTGGTCGTGGGTCTTAAGGGGATTATCGCCAAGACGAACTGATTGGCGGTGAACCGGCAGTCGTAAAGTAACTCTGAACTCATTCGTAAGACAGCCGGCACGTTCAAGGCAGTCGCAGTAGAAGAGAGGACACTCGTTATCTAGTAAGGAATGGAGCGAGTCTCAGACGGTCATTGTTCGTGATCTGGTAAAATTGCTTGTAATTGTAGTAGAAGTGTCAGTAAATCCAATCATCAAATCCGGAACCCATTATTATCAGTCACGCAGACCCCTCATACTTGACAATATGTATCGTAATCTTTGAAAACCTTCATTACAAAATATGCTGAAGGAAACTGATGTGAGGTGTGATTGTCATAGAATCTATCGGAGATAATTTGAAGACTGATACCAGAAGCAAGGGGTAATATGAACCTGTCTTGAGACACAGACATATGCATTGTCCTGCTATGCAGTTTGTATGAAGCGCCTGTAACAACATAGAGTTATTCTTTAGAAGCTGTGGTCATTCAAAAAGTCAAGAACTCCCCCATATTTTATTAAACCTGAAAGTTTACTGGTATAATTTCAAAACCCTGCTACCTGCATCAGGATCTTCCAAACTGTCTGTTCCATTCAGGTTTCCAGTGTGTTTGTATATCGTAACAAGTAGCGTAAATTGTAATTCTTGTAGTGCTGATGAAACAGTCATGAAGGTCTGAGGCCAAAGTAAATGCTAGGTCTGTAGATGTATTATATTGTAAAAATAAAAGGTAAAGGTATCCCTATAACATGCCGTGAAGGCCCATAGGGTTGTGAGCTGTTGAGGTTCCCACATTTTCTAGACAATCGGCTCATAGATGGCAGCAAGGTTGTCAGCCCTACGTGCCGGCCGCCCTATACCCCCAAGAATACTCCTAGTACTCATTTCTGTTAGATGTTGAGTCGACCCCAGGGCCACAGTGCGGCTGGAAGGATTAGGTCAATAGAAAAAATCCAATGACCTCATCGGGACTTTGAACCCGCGACCTTCCGGCTTGTAGCATAGTGCCTCAACCAACTACTCTACCGCGTGCCCCATTATATTGTAAACGTTTTAAAATTAATCCTTTAGATTTGGGGTTCTGTCGATGATGACTGTGAATAGTGCTGTTTTCTGTTATTTAACGCCGTGTAGTCTGTAGAAATTTACCGACGTTTCGGATGACCTTATGTCCATGGCCGAAGAATAAGCCAAGCAAGTAACCATTAGGAGGCAGAGGGACGCAGTACACCGCGGTATGGTGGTGAACATTCTTGCCTCATATTAGGGAGGTATGGGGTTCGTGTCTCAACCTGGAGGCCGGTTGTTCTGATTCACGGTTTTTGTGATTGCTTTCATTCACTCCAGATAAATTCCAGGGCCGTGCCTTAAATAGGCCACAGCTGTTTCCTTTACATTTTATGTCATAAAGTCTAACCATTCGACTGGGCATACGTAGTCCATGAAGTATCGTTAATATACCAAGAATCTGTCAAAATGTAAAGCAGGCATAGTAACGGCATTCACACGTAATCGGACACGACCTTGGACTCCACTTGTCAACAGCGATTACCTCCATGACACCGCCAACAAAGTTGAAGTAAACAGGTTCAAGCCTATCGTGCTAACGGTAGCTTGATGCTCTTAATGATTTTATCAATTTTGGTGTTATCTCCTGGTTTTCCCCTGCCTCTGCCTCGCTTTCCTCGACTCTTATCCTGTTCATAAATTATTCCTTGAAATGCTTGTAAATCGTGTTATACAGAGTGTTCAGCCGTAGTGGAACCCTGACAGTAGCGTAGAGCGGATGCAACATTTCTCCGCGACTACTCTTTCCTTCCCCGCTAGCGAGAGTGCACTCGTGTCGCTGATACACTCACATCAGTTTCTGTACGTGTACTGTAGAAAGGTAACGCAAACTTACAGTGCTTCATAACAGGTGCTGAAATGACGCTGCTATCAGGTTTTCGTCTATCATTGAACGCACTGTATATACATGACATGACAAGCCGAATTCGCGTGTCTCAGAGTATGGACTTGAGTGCTGGACGCTCTTAGTTTCGGATTCTCACCGCGGGATCTTAGATCGATCCCACGAGCAGTCAGTTATCGCGAAGGAAGTGGAATTTGATAGGTTTTGTCTCGGTCCCCCCCCCTCCCGGTGCTGCTTGATACCCACCTGTCAGTCCTCCAGATACAAGATACATTTCACCAGCCAACGTCATCACGACTTCAGCCCTCTCGACCAAGCTAGTCGTCTTCAGGTCTGGATTTGTAGGAATATCAGAAATACTTGTAATCTTCGTGTGAACTTCAAAACAATGCTGTGAAGCTGCAGATGCTTGATTTATTTTGGTCACTTGGATGGCGTTACATGTGAACCACACACACAGTATCTGATGTGATATTTTTACGTCTGAGACGCATGACTAATGTATGCTCACTTGTGACTAGCCTGATGATAACCTTGAATAATTAGTTCATTTGGCAACTCGATTATCTTGTCCAAAAACACCTCATTAAAAGTTAACTGCAGGGACGCTTAGCCTCAGATATTCAGTCTAGAATCGCCGAACACACTAATGCATTGAATTAAGGGTCGAAGTTCCAAGGGTCAGGATCCATCTTAAGAAACTCATTGGCTCCCAGGTAGTGACGATGTTTCCAGGAATTTATGCGATCCGAACGTTCGTTACCGTTTTCACAGGAGCCTGCTGCACTTTATTTTATTAATATCCATTTTAATATTAAGTTTATATCGACACCTAAGTCCCCCAGTTTGTTTCTTCTCAACAGATTTTGCGACCAAAATTGTGTATATATTTATCATCGCTACCTTGTATGCTATATTCCCTGCCTGTACCGTCCCTCTTAATTTGGTCACGTGATGATATATTATGAAAAGTAGGAATTACGAAGTTCCGTATTGCCTACTTCGTCATTCTCCTATTACTTTTACATCCAAGTTTTCTCCTCAGGACAGTTTCTTCACACGGCCATTGTCTGCGTCCGTACTCTCTAATTGCCTCACGTCTGCTTATTTACTGTACGTCTTGCTGCAAAATACTGTATCTGTAGGCCAAGGTGTTTCGTGCTCGCTGAGATTTTTTTTTCATGTACGTATTTTACTTACCGCCTCTGTGGTCAGCGTTCCTGGCTACAGATCCAAAGGTCCGGCTTCGATTCCCGGCGCTACCAGTTTTTTTTTCGGAAAAGTAGTGGGTCTGGAACGGGGTCCACTCAGCCTGTGATGATAATTGAGGAGCTGTTTCAAGGAAATAGCGGCTCCGGTCTAGAAAACCGAAATTAACGGCCGCGGGGATTCGTTGCGCTGACCATGCGACACCCTCTATCCCCAAAAGTTGGCACTAACTTAGCCGACAAGAGGCGATCGCTCGGTCGGTATAGTTCGCTTGCGGACTGAAATCACGGAGTTTGTTGCTTGTTTTTATGTACTTCACTATGTGTTATACACATAACCTTTCAAATGCTGTCGTGTAGAATGGATTTAAATGTGAATTTTCTATAACTTCGGCTCCATATGCGGTTCTGCCACATGGCTGTTTCATTTCCACCTTGTGCTGATATTCTAAATATTGAAGAAAGAGGTCCTAATGAGATTCACTGACCGTAGTAACATGTAGTAAACACAGAAAGACCACATGCGAAACAGGCAAGAAAATACATGCTAACTTTAAAGCATTATATTACGAGTACCTTAGTTTTTAATCGAAGCTTGCACATGCAGTTGCAGTGATTTGCCACCAGTGGCACTACAGTCAAGAAAATGGCTGCATCTCTGCAGATAGCGAACGGTATCCTGGGGTTTAACAAAACCAAATACGTGAAACGAATGGAACGACGCCATGAGACGGAATTTGTAGTGGATCCATCTTCTAGCCCATCCATTTATTTGTGCATTTTACAAACTGTTCTGAATAACAGGTTGTTTGTGTAAAAGGAAAGTTCGCTTTTCAGCAAAATGTGTACATCGAACTGGAATACTAGCTTCATATGTATAGAGTTACCAGTAGTGCACGTGTGGGACACCTAAGCAGTAAAATAAACTTTGACAGTTGTCGTTTATTAAAGAGTTCCTCCAAGATATCGAACTAAATGTTCCTAGAAATGATGAGTAGAGGGAATCTTATAAAAGACAAGACGCAACATAAAGCCTCATACTTAGCCTTGAACAGTTCTGCCCTCTAAACCATTGAGTCCGTTGAAAGTCAGCCGATGCTTTGGAAGAACACGTCGCCTCATTCTTCAGAATAAAACTTCGCTTGCTACCTGCGTCACACTGGTTTCTTGCTTGGCTTAATCAACGACCTTGAAGATGGAAGTGACATGTTCCTCCCAAACTTCTGTCAACTTTAAGGGACTACACGTCATTATATACCAGAAGGTTGAACTCGCCTTAACCACCGCTAAGAAAACGCCAAACCCTACATACTTAGCATTGCATCAAGTCCATTTCCCCTCCCCATTTCTTCAGTTCATAGCTGTGGACCCAGATTGGCTGCGTCTCGAGAGAATAAACAGCGCTAGTAGACGTTTTGGGTTTGGTATTTCATGGCACAATTATAATTAATTCTTTGAACTAAATTGCGTCATGTAGCTGAAAGATAAATCGCCTTGAAGTTATGGTTCTTTTTTCCGTCGTTGCTTTCATTAATTATGACAGTCACGAGCAGTCTCCGGTCGACTTTGGCATTTCTTCTCTCGAGGCATGACGTGAGAGAGCCGTTGACGTGAATCCTTGAATGTACGGGGACTCCCCAGATGTGAGGACGTGCCTATAGTCTGCACAGTAGAAGAGCACGAGCCTTGCAATTTCATGTCATAGTGCCTTGCCACCAAGTCAGCTGGAACTTGCTAGCCCCATTGTACATTATACGTGGACTGAATGGTGGAACTGGTGAATAAAATAAGTATTATATAGAATTTGAGGTTCTCACAGCGATGGGTATGTAAGTAAGTAAAGGTATCCCTGTAACATGCCGTGGAGGCCCATAGGGTTGTGACATGTTGAGGTTCCCACACTTTGTAGACAATCGGCTTATTAGATGTCGGCAGGGTTGTCAGGTTGTCTAGAGCGACTATTTTTTTTAATTCGCTTTGTGGGGGGGTGGAGTCCAGCTGGATCCACTCGGCACGGCGGCCACTGATTGGCCTATTGTAGCCTGCCCCGAGTGATTATGATGATGGAGAATTTGGTGGAATGAAGATTGGCAGGGGAAACCGAAGTACTCGGAGAAAAGCCACCCCAGCGCCACTTTGTCCACCACAAATCCCACTTGACCAGACCCGGGAACGAACTCGGGCCGCCGCGGTGGTAAGCGAGCGACTAACCGCTTGAGCTATGACGCGTCCCAACTCTTCAGTTACTGAGATAGTTCTGCAGTTTTTCGAAGTTTGGACAATTGTTTGTGTGTTTTAAAATAAATCAAAATTATTAGCGTATAATGTGTGACTCGGTCTCTCTCTCCGGAGAGTACTTCATTTTGGGCATTATATTATATATGTCCATTGAAAGTCAACTGCAGATCTTGCATAAACTGACGTATCTCTGTCCTTTTCCTCATTTCTCTCATATTCTTTCGCAAAGTAAAGTAAAACTGTCCCTGTAACTGGCCATGGAGACCCATAGGGTTGTGAGACTTTGAGGTTCCCACATTTTCTTGACAATCGGCTCATAGATGGCTGCAAGGTTGTCAGTCTTACGCGCCGGCCGCCCTTTACCCCCAAGAATATTCCTGGTACTCGTTTCTGTTAAGAGGCTGAGTCAACCCCAGGGCCATGGTACGGCTGGAAGGATTAGGTAAATTTAAAAAATCCACCTCATCGGGATTCGGTCCCGCGACCTTCCGGCTTGTAGCATAGTGCCTCAACCAACTACGCTACCGCGTGCCCCCATATGCTTTCGTATCCCTTTTACTCCCTCCCGTCCTATCGTTATACAAGTCGTCCAGACCGGCTCTAGGGCCCACACAGCCTCCTGTCCAATTGGTACCAGGGACTCTTTCCCTGGGGTAAAGCGGCAGGGGCGTGAAGCTGACCACTCACTTCCAGCTAGTGCCGAGGTCAAGAAAATTTGGATCTATACATTCACCCCCCCCCCCATAAGCCTTCATGGCGTAGTGCTTAATTAGTTAAACACAGGAACAGCTTTAGCTTTACCTCTCGTTCTGGTTCTACCCCTCCCTCACATGCTTTTTATGTTACAAGGTCGGTATTGCGATTGGCTACAGCCCGGAAGGCCGAGGAATCGAGGGTTCGATTTCAGACAGGTGCACAACAGGTTCTTCTCTTTACAGACCAACCCTGGGGACCCACACAGCCTCCTGTCTAGTGGGCACCAGGAGTAAAGCGCCTGTGGCCCGAAACTGAGACCACTTGCCTCCATATAGACCCCAATTTAGGAATGCGTGGAGATGTACCTACACCCCAACTCACACATTTTCATAACGTGATGCTTAAGTAAGCACAGGGACTTGTATGGCTTCATCCTTTACCAGTTTAGCCAAGTCTATTGTACTGCGTTGTATTTGATTTTCATGGAAACGACATAACGCGCACGCGCAGTCACGATGAACAGTCTCGTGTTGTTTCTACAGGTACTACATACATGTTCTTCCCCTCCCGACTGAAATATGTTACCTGTGAATGGGGAATTCGTGGGCGTTTTCACCACACGTCGAGCTCAAATAGACAACCCGTTACGTGACATCTGATTGTATGAAAGTTGGCGCTACACTCCGCGACGAATTGATAATACGGCAGACGTGGCACTAGCACAGAATTATTGATGCGTATATGTAAACACCCAGGATATCGTACTAATGTGGCCGGCTTAGAACTGAAAGAGCGCGGCTCGACTCCCGCCAGGGGGAGAGAATTTTCTGTTTACGAGAACTTCCAGGCTGGTTCTGGGATCCACCAAACTTCATATTCCGTTGATACTGAGGTCCTTTCCCAGGTGTTAGAGCGATCAGAGCGTGATGCTGATGTTAAAAATGCTTTACGACCCCCACCCACCCACCCATACATGCTTACGCTGTAGTCCCACGTATTTTGAAGCCCCCAAGTACATCTAAATGCTTGAAAATTCAGTACCTATCCCACAGGAACACTGTGTTTCAGTTACAGAAGTCAGTCGGTTTAATTCTGTTTAGGAAAACCATTGTATGAAACCTATAAATACTCACTCACGGAGCTGAACCCTTCCTGAGAAGCCGCCAATTGTGCAGCTACTCAAGAACTTCCAAGAATTTTATGGAACCAGAAGGTTCATTACCGTCTTTACAAGAGCCCTCCACTGGTCCCTATCCTGAGCCAGATCGATCCAGTCCATACCATTTCATACTATCCAAGATCCATTTTAATATTGTCCACCCACCTATGTCTTGGTCTTCCTAGTGGTCTCTTTCCTTGTGGCTTTCCCACCAATTTCCTATATGCAATCCTATTCTCCCAATTCGTGCTACATGCCCAGCCCATCTAATCCTCCGTGACTTGATCGTTCTAATTGTACTTGGCGAAAGGGAACCTGTAAACACACTGGGCAAAATACAGAGCTTTTTACCGTCAGAGGAGGTGGCACATAGCACACGTAAAGAAACCGCTGCAGTTTAAAGGGTTAAGTACGCTTTTACTGTGTCGGTACTGGGCATTCTTGTTCAGCGTTCTACGTCAATTTCTGTTGTTTTCAGTCTCGCATTCATTAATTAAATTACAATCTTTCAGTCCAGGACTCCACATTAGGTGAATTCATTAGCAGCACGGCAACGTGCCTTGTATTCGAACCTGATTGAGGCCTTACATAGTTTTCTGCCATGAATCCGCACGGAGAAGTCGTAACCGTCTCCACCGAAACACCTATCGTGACCGTCCGTATGTAACTTCATCCGTAAAACACGCACCTGCTCACGCCGGTCCTTCGCTTGCGGATTTTATTTGTTCTTCTACCCTGAAGATGGAGGCGATACGTTCCTCCGAAATGTTGGTTAACACAATATCTACACGGTGCCATATCGCAGGCTTTTCTTCATAGTCACCGCCGTGAAAACCTCAAATCTTAACCGTCTGTTACTTGTCTGCTCTGTGTGTGGCGGGGACCACAGCGATGTCTGTTATACGAGTATCTGCCCATGGCTCAGTATCCCAAGTCGCATGAGCTAAGCACATCGGCAGTCGTGTGTAGGTCTGCGTGTTCATGGGCAGGAGGAAGTAGCAGTAGAACGTGAAGGCTTTACTCTGTGGCCCATGAAGGCTTGGTTTTGTTAATAATGTTGAACGGCGTTCCTAGAGTATGATTTGCGGGTTTCAGCGTGCCCCGTAATTTATGACATTTCGTAGGGAAATGCTCCTTTATGTCTTGGCGACAGTTTTTGCCGGTAACTCTTGAGACAAATGTGGTATAAGGCTTTGGGAACATTTCATGACAAAGCGAAAGAAGCGTACAGACCTATTGCTTGTGACTGTACCCGTTTCTAAGCAAAAAACGTCGCTCTATAGTGACAGGTTTGCAGGAAATTGGCTATTGTAATCTTATTAATTATCCAACCCAAAATAATACTTTCTTTCCGTGTAATACTGTTTAACGTTAAGGTAAGATGAAGTCCCTGTGCTTAACTAATTAAGCAGTACGCCATGAAGGAGCATGGTGGAGTGAATGTATGGATCGACTTTTCTTTACCTTGGCACTAGTTGGAGGTGAGTGGTCAGCTTGACGCCCCAACTGCTTTACCCCCGGAGGAGGAGACCCCGGTGTCCATTGGATATAAGGTTGGATGGGTCCCAGAGCCTGTCTGGACGACTTGGACAAAATTCTTGACCCTACCGGGATTCGAACTCCCGACACCTCTGTCGTCCAGCCGGTAGCCAGGCGCTGTAGTATGTACTTAACGTTATTAATTTTAAATTTGTTATTTAATATATCCCAGATTCAGACCGGAGAATGTGTGCGGCCTCCTGCCAAGTTACTTATGTAGATCTTAGCTGTAGTAACTCCTTGTAACGGAAACCTTCAGAAGCTTATGGTCGCCCCAAGAAACAAAACAAACTCCGTGGCTTTAGTTCGCAAGCGAACTATACCGGCCGAGCGATCGCCCATTGTCGGCCAAGTTAATGCCAACTTGGCGGGTAGAGGGTGTCACGTGGTCAGGGCAACGGGTCCCCACGGCTATTAATTTATGTTTTCTAGACCGGAGCCGCTACTTTTCCATTCACGTAGCTCCTCAGTTATACTCACGAGGCTGAGTGGACCTCGTTCCAGACCCACTACTTCTCAGAAAATCTGGTAGCGCCAGGAATCGAACCCGGACCTCTGAATCTATAGCCAGGAACTCTCACCACTAGACCACAGGCAGCACCTCAAAAAGTTCCTTGCATTTTATGGGACCTGAAGCTGCACTGTCGAATTCACAGCTCGCTACTTCCGATGATTACGGGTTCTATCTTTCGCCTTAGCAAAATGTACGTATTAATAAAGCATTTTCTTTTGTAAAATTGCGGATATTTCCATTTCCTTCCCAACATTATTGGACGTCCTCATTAGCTGAGAGACATTGATTTAATATATTCGTCATAAGATCAGACCTTGGAAATATCCAAATTGTTTGTGGCGTGAGGAATCAACCATTGTCACAGATCACAAGGGACTCGAATATTTTCTGATTTCTGAGCTCAGCAATATTATTGGAGCCATTGTGTTTCGAGCAGAAGATGAACTAGTTTCTAGTCGGTATATAATACCAACTCCTTACGTGCGGCAGTGTTTTGCTTGAGAAGCTAACAGGCGCGTAGAAGGTTAAGAAATTTCTATAATTTTATGGAATCTAGAGATTCTCATGTTCACTGGAGGTTGACATTGGGCGGTATCGCGAACCAGCTGAATCTGGTTTACATCTTCACACCCTGCTTCTTTGTGATCCATTTTAATAATATCCCATCTAGATCTAAGTCTCCATATTTGTCTGTGCTCTTCCAGGTTTTCCGACAAAAATTTTATATGCATTTCTGATATCCCCATGTCACACCCATCTTATCTTCCGAAATAACAAGCACCTTCCAAGGTGTTCCTTATATGACAGCGGTAAATGTCGGGGTTCTGTTTACTTACACTGTGCCATATCCCCATTCAGCGAACACCGTTGCTTATTAATCTGATTTCCCTATCTCGAAAAAAGCAGGAGGCTTTTGAGATTGCCTTGCTATGTATCCCCCATATCGTTGCTGGGCAATGGCTCAGTAAACGTTCCCGCTGCAACAGTAGAACTGTTGGACGTAGTATTCTCTGTACGGTCGTGTCATATCAAATACTCCTTATGTAGCGAAAGGAAGTTATGCAATCCCGCGTGGAGGCGGTGTCGAATATCTTCACTGTAGTCTTGTGAGCCGTAGGAGACAACAAAAATGTAAGTCTCGAATGTGAGACAATAAAATATGGTCGCGAGTCCCACGGGACTCGGACCCGGAAATGCCTGCTCTGGCAAAGGCCAGCAGCAACTGTGAACGACAGACCCATCCTTTCGTCAGAGAGAGCGCCCCACAGCATCAAATCCGCAACTGTTTGACAGTAATAGAAGTCTGGTCTTATGCCCCAGGCGGGTGATTTATTCCAAGACAAATTGGCCGACTGACCATCGGTCGTGACATAAACTCGGCTCGAAAGTATGCAGCCCTCCAGGTTGGGGGAGTCTCAAATCTTAGACAGTAAAATGTGGTCACGAGTCCAGCGGGACTGAGACCTGAAATTGACTGCGCTGGCGAGGACCAGCAGCAATTGTAAACGACAGACCCATCCTCTCGTTAACATAAGGACTATAACCGCAAGTATTCAATTTGGAAATAAAAATTCTCGTCGTGGGTGCCAAGGGGCTTGTCGCCAACACGAACTGATTGGGTGTAAACCGCCAGTCGTAAAGTAACTCGGGAAATATGCGATTAATTCTTCCGGCGGGTGGAGACAGGAAAATGTAGCCAATAATCTCGCGGGACTGAGAATCAGGAATGTCTGTACTGGCGAGGGCCACCATTATTCTTCCCAGGACTTATTGTTTAATATTATGGTTTTCTGGGTAATGTCCCATTCTGCCTCGTAATGTGTCAGGTGGGTACCATCGTTTCAGAGCAACATCTTGAGGATATAAATGATACACTGATAGTCGCCTACCCGGCTACGCCGTGTCGTGACTAAGAAAACAATACGAATCTTGAGTACCATAATTTGTAATGTAACACCGCGTGATCTGATAGAAGTCGGTTGACGTGTCTGCTTCTGTTGTCTTGCTTGGCTTACTCTTTCACTCTGAAGATGGAGGCAGTACGTTCTTTCGAAACGTCGGTGAACTACTGGACTACATTGTGTTACGTCCCGGAAGGTGGTACTGTTGAAGACAGCATTCGCAATATGAAGTTTTCCCAGACTATCACATAGTGCGCTTGTGTCTAAATAAAAGCTTGGGTTCCCTTTGAAATTTTACGCAGAATACTCCGAGATCGCTATGACAGCGTGACTGGTAGAGAAACACGCCTCTTTTTGTGTATGTTGTTAGTTTCTAGAATTTGGAAAAGGTATTTTCTGAGCGCGGCATTCGTTCGGCAGAAGACCTTCATAATATGTATAAAAATAATCAGTAACCTTCGTGCGACGGAGGAACAGGCGCTACTCTCTCTAAATACTTTTGTTCCCGACGATCAGCTCTGGCGACAGCAGAGGGTCTTAGCAATTGGGGAGAACTTACACGCAAGTCTCAACTGTGACGTCAATTTACCAATAAATTTTCCTTTCGAAAGGAAACGTGGTTACACCTGTTCTAAATCCATGACCGCTTCAGAATATTTTCGGATTTATATTGAGAGAAGCTAGGAAATATTCGTTACAAACACGGACAGATTTATTATTCATGTCAAGAAGGTACGTGTCCGAATAAGAAAACTTTCTTCGATTGTTATCAGCTGATGTAGATTTCTTTTTAAATGCTAGTGGGGTGGGACTAAGTCCCTTGTACTGCGGCCACTTCTGGCCTGTTGTACCAGCCCCAGATGATAGGTGAGGGTGATTGTGGAGCAATTGGTGGAATGAAGATTGGCAAGGGAAACCGAAGTACTCGGAGAAAACCTGCCCCAGCACCACTTTGTCCATCAACCACAAATCCAACTTGACCAGGCCCGGGATCGAACCCGGGCCGCCGCGGTGGTAAGCCAGCGACTAACCACTTGAGCTATGGCGCGGTCCCAGCTGATGTAGGTACCGGTGCAAGCTTTATCTGTACTGATAACACGTTTTGAGCGATTTTTTTTGTTATCCTTTATTTGCTAGAAGTTCTCGTGTAGTTTCAGTCTGTTACTTTCTGGGTCCTTTTGTGTACATCCACCTCGACAGCCATTTCCTTTTCTTACAGTCCGTACACTGTGTAGATTCCCACTTTCATCCTCATATTCCACTCCTTCTGGATTCCATTCCCCCCCCTTAGCTGGAAAGTTCTCGCTTTCTTTTCCAGGATCGCTCTGGTTCTCTGTAAATAAACACATTAGAGTGGTTTTCACTTAGGAAGGGAATAGACCTCTTACTTGTTTAAATATGCTACTAGAAGCGGACACAAGTAACTAAATTACTTGGACTAGCAACATCAGCTGCATCACTTGTATCACCTCTCTTTCGCCTGAGGTCAGCAGTGAGGAGCTACTGCTGAACACTTGACCACACTCTTAAATTTTTTTTCTTTTTCTCTGGCTGTACAGCCCCTTTGGGCCCTGGCCACTGATTTTTCAGTTTCATGATCATTTTATAGATCAGCTCGTCGCAAGGCCTCTGTCTAAACACAGGACATCAGAAACACAGAATAAACACATACACATACAAAACACGAACCCACCATCCCGGCTTCCGAGCGAGCAAACGCTGTGTTATTAAAACTGTATTAACACCCATAAACAAAATCAGTAGCATGCTCGTATATTCAGTCCGTGGATAGCTCTGTTGAACGAGAATCTCAAGGTAAACAGCAAGTTCAATGCCCAATGTATCTATAAAAAGTTAACTTGGACACAGACTGCAACCTTATTACTAAACTGGCCTCGTCGTCGAACTGTAGGTAAAACATTTCTGTCCCGTAAAGCGTTATAGCATAGAAGCCTCGTCTCTTGCTGTGTTCCAATTATACGCAAATCCATCCACTCAAGTTTTTCTTCTATCTGAGAACCGTAAGTCAAATGAAGTCTGTGATGATTGTGTTTCCATCTTGCTTCTTCTTTATGGCTAGTGGGGTGAGACTAAGTCCCTTGTACTGCGGCCACTTCTGGCCTATTGTACCAGCCCCAGATGATAGGTGAGGGTGATTGTGGAGCAATTGGTGGAATGAAGATTGGCAGGGGAAACCGAAGTACTCGCAGAAAACCTGCCCCAGCGCCACTTTGTCCACCACAAATCCCATTTGACCGAACCTGGGCCGCAGCGGTGGGAAGCCAGCGACTAACCGCTTGAGCTGTGACGCCGCCTAACGGGGTATTATATACATCCATTTTCGAATAAACACACGTACATCATCTCATGGCAGATGCTCTAGTGACGGTATTACTTTCAAATGGCCTTGGATTCTGGGCAGTACGGTAATATTGCAATTGTATAAGGCAGCAGTTCTCAAAATGGGGGCCGTGAAGCTTTTGGAGGGGATCGCCAACATATGGGTTCTGAGTTGCTTGTTATCCTAAAAGTTAACTTTAAATTATGAACATAAGTGTACCGGAGGAGGAGGAGGTACTTCATAGATGTCAATACGGTTTACTAATAATTTTTTATTGCTAAGTAGCATTTTAAACAATTGTTATTGATTAGGGAGCTAAATATTTGTATTAACATGAAGGGAGGCCCAGACTAAAGGAGCTTTCGAACTACTGAAGTGGAGAATTCCGTTATTTCCATTCACGCGTTACAAGTTGCGTTACTTGTAGCCGCAATGTGTGCTTTGGCTTCTCGGCTGAACATGTTACGCATTCGCCATTGCTCAGCTTGTCACACGTCGACTGCTGTCGTTACTTGGCTGTAACAGTGTCATAAGGAAAAGTTTTCACTTATTAATATTGGAAATGGGCATTGCGTAATTTGTGCG
Source organism: Cryptotermes secundus (assembly GCF_002891405.2). Taxonomy (NCBI): domain Eukaryota; kingdom Metazoa; phylum Arthropoda; class Insecta; order Blattodea; family Kalotermitidae; genus Cryptotermes; species Cryptotermes secundus. Next base: position 1,679,321 of record NW_019738371.1, read on the forward strand.
ATTTCGCAGACAATATGGCAATGCACAGTGCACCTTTACTGTCCGCCTCTGCAGATTTCACACAGCCTGTCCATGTCAGTCTGATGTGTGACAGTGAATCAATGTTAGTTAGTTATTGGAGAGTGTGGGTTTCCCGATGCACCGCGACCAGTTTTATCTGTTGTGCTTCCCTCTATGATATTCTACCAGTCTCTATACCCTACCGATACTTGGTGCTTACCATCAGTCCCGACCGAGCCAGCGAGTTCGGCCTCTACTGGCTTGGCGGTATCTATAATGCTTCCCCCATCTATCAGAGGCGTTAGAGACTACTGTTGGGCGGGAAACGTCCTTGAATTTGGCTCAGTGACCTCCTTAGGAGGTATGAGGTTCTTTTACGTGTTTGTGGTATACGGTTGCCAATTGGAAGAGACCAGAATGCTATGGACACGTCTAAACAATAATGATGACCCAGATTCGTGCATGAAATTATATTGTCACGTGTATCCGGGTATCGTGACGAATAACTGTGGATTGTAGATTTGACGACTGGATTTACATGATGTCACTGTTACAAAAAAAACACACACACACACTCAACTCCTTTTGGATACCGAATCCATCTCTACTTCGTTCTCGAAAGCACGTTGATTCGCTGCCGGGTCACTTCGCCTTATTCCGCGTTCTGTCATGTGCTCTTATCCCTGCTAGGCATCTGGGATAGGTAGGCCGCACACCGGCCTGCGTCAAGACATGTAACAGTCAAGACACGATGTCTGCGACATGAGATTATGAAAATCGCCGCACACCGGTCTGCGTCATGATCCTAACGTCATTACTTAGACCGGTGTGCGGCGGTTTTCATAATCTCATTCGTTTCAACTGTGCCCCTTTCTTGTATCATGTCGCAGACATTGTGTTTTGACTGTTACATGTCTTGACGCATGCCGGTGTGCGTAGTAATGGTCTGTTTAGAATGTCGTTAAAGAATTCATAATCCAGAAGCCTGTGATAAGAATTCTCACTGACGTTTGTGTCGTCAGTAACTCGGACTGTATAGTGCTGAATTTTGGGTGATAAGTAGTTAATTGGAAATCATGTGATAGGAAGCGGGGGTGGCCAAATTTGTGGTACTATCCCAGCGTCTGCCTGGGGGCACTGTCCTACAAGACGGAAAATCGCTGTTTCGAATCCCGGTATGGTCATTGCATCTTTTAATTGACCTAATCCTTCCAGCCGCACTATCGCCCCTGGGGCCGATTCAGCCTCTAACAAAAATGAGTACCAGGAATCTTCCTGTAGGGTAAAGGGCGCGGCCGGCCCATAAGGCTGACAACCTAACCGCCATCTGTGAGCTGATTGTTTAGAAAATATGGGTGCCTCGACATCTCACAGCCCCATGGGCCTTAGCGGCCTGTTAAAGCGATACATTTGCCCATCGTCTGCCTGGAAGAACTGAGGATAGGTGGTATTCCGGCCGAACCCACTGCCATGAAAACCTTAAATCGGATTTACTTGCGATCTTTTGTAACTTCGAAAGTCATGAGCGCTGGAAAGCCTTCAGATTCGTGTAAGGCCTCATAGTTGTCATAAGTATTCGCAAGGTCTGAGGATCGATTCACGAATCCAGCCCGAGTGCCTAACGGAAGTCCATGTATTCTTCCAGGAAAATACGTCTCTGAATCCTTAACCCGTTTGCGCCTGAAGTTCTGCTAAATGCTGTTAATTGTTAATTTCTTATCTCACGAACAGTGTGTTGCTAAAGGAAATACAGTCGCTGTTTGTCTCCGAAAGTCTTACGAAACCAGAAGATGCTGTGTGGGCAGAACATGTGCTTATAATGTTAAATTCCATCATTACATGTTTCGACCAATGTGGTCATGATCTGGTGTTAGAATTATCGGACGAGGAAACTGCTGTTGTCTGTTTCATTGCTTGTGTTGTTATAAGTCCCCTCGAAGGGCATGTGCGGTTCAGTTGGTGGGCTGCGTGTCTTGTTTTCGAGAGAACACACCCCACCAACTCACACATGCAAATCAAAGGGATTTATATATTAACAACATAAGACAACAGTTTCCTCACCCAGTAATTTTAAACCTGATGATGACCACATTGGTCGAAACATGTAATGATGGACTTTTAAAGTGAATAACTTTAAATAAATTTTATAGAACATAGTGTTCCACGTGAGGCTGAAACAAACAACCCGACACAAAGTGAGAAATGCAGCAGGTTGATCATTCACTCACGGAACTGTGTCCTTGAGACGCCACCAATTCTGCAGCTACTCAAGAACTACCAGCATTTTATGGAAGCCGAAGGTTCATTACCGCGTTCACAAGAGGCCACCACTGGTCCCTATCCTGAGCCAGATCAATCCAATCCATACCATCCCAAACTATCTCTCTCAGATCCATTTTAATATTGTCCACCCACCTACGGAAAACGTTAGAAGCGTTGCTGTTTGAGCTAACTTTCTTGCTAAACTTGTCCTTAGGGTGTTCAAACCAACGACGAGACGAGCAGGACTTGTCGCACGGAAGGGGAGATAACAAATGCATATAAAATTTTAGTAGCCCGCTCGCGAGACATTGGCATATGTATGAGAATTCTGTTCTAATATCTCAGAGTTATAAAGCATGACGGTGTGATTGAATTCCGTAACGCAGGATAGAGCCCAGTGGCCTGCTCCCTTGAACACGAAAGTGGCCCTTCAACCTCCCTAAAAGACGGGAGTTTGTTGATTAGCCGAGCGATCGTCAGCTTCTAAATACAGTAACTCCGTAGAAATTGTTGATTGTTTTCTTTGTTGGACACTTCTGATATGTGTTCTTTTGTTTCATTTAAGTGTTTTGCTAGAAGTACCGTCCGTCGTAACCATCAAAGCTAAGACTGTTGTCTTCATCCCGGAACCAAATTTCCAGACAAGCAGACGGTGTTAGTGTGTCAGGAGCTGAGTACTAACAGGATAGTTTGTATGTGTTGTAGACCTCCGTGCAGAACGATAGTTTAATTTCGAAGTTGCTTCCAAGCATTTAGCTCTTTGGTACGTCTACAGAAATTAGTTTGAAGAATTTATGTTATTTGGGCAGTGATAATTTGAATTTTTTAGCTACAGCCATTGTGTTGTTTCCTCTTTTATCTCTCCCTTTCTAGGGCCCTCGCCGGTCCGCTGCCCCACCTTTTCGTTGAAAGTTTAAACAGAAGGCGTTTACTCGACCAAGTTATGAGAATCGATGTTCTCACTACTGTGATCATAAAGTTTACAACTTACGGGATGTGACGACGTGTACCTGATAGTTACCGACGTTTCGGACGAACGTACCGCCTCCATCTTTTGGTTTGAAAATGGACTTTACTCCTAAACCTGGGTAAATATTTACCAGGCTACACGGCGTCACAGACAGAAGTGACAGTATTCGTAAAATCATGAGAAATTTCTATCGGCCTTCACGCCTACTGCTCTGTGGCTAAACGGACGTATGTGTGTAAGGGGTGAGCCATAAAAACCGGCCCGCGCACCGCGACCTTCAATGATCTATTGTGCTTCCCCTTTGGATTAACCCTCTATTAATCCTACACCTCGAATGAAATGTAGGATTTTATGGGGGCGTCATGAAAGTCACTTGGTTCCGTGAAGAACTGACCCAGGTGGCGAAACCTTAAGTAAGCAAGGGTAAACGGATTCGTTTCGTAAAGATGTTACCGTTAAAAATCTAATTGAAATATATGTTGACAATTTCTTGAAAACTCCTGCCAGTTTTCAGATATGCCTCTTAAAAGCGAAATTGATTTTTTTATGCATGTGTAAATTCAAAAACCAACGTGAGCAGACATTACGAAAGTTAATGAGCTGTGTATGTAATGTTATGTGAACTTTCTTGAACATCTGCAAAGAATGAATCCTGTTATGTGTTTGTGTATACAGTTTCTTGAACATGTTTATGAAAGTAGCCTAATGCCGAATGAGTAAATACTACTGTAGGGAACAGAATTAGTGATAGGCCAGATGCTTTCAGGTATTTATGTGTGCTGTCATGTTGATAAGAGGCCCCTCTGTGGTGTCCGCTAGTAAACAGTTTAGGGGTGATAACAAAACTGTCCGTAAGATACACGGTGGTTCAGATATGACCGGGACTTGTCACTTGTATGAGTGTGACTCGGCGGGGTTTTGGATTGGTTATTCGATTTATTGATCACTTTAGCACACAACTCGTAATTACACTTAATTATAGTGCCATCGCTCATCGCACTACAGCACATGCTAAGCCTTCTCCAGCTAGCAGTGTCTTCCGGGGTAGTTACTTGGTAACGGCTCGAACAATGGCTATTCCTCTGCTCACGTGCCCAATTCTTCTCTGTATTACGGCTCCCTTCCAACTGAACTAAGAGTCAGAGTTGCTTTACGACTGGCGGTTAACCGCCAATTAGTTCGTCTTGGCGACAAGCCCCTTGAGAATCACGACCAGTATTTTTTTTTTTCAAATGAACACTTGCGGTCATAATAGTCCTTATATAACATCGTCTCTGACGAGAAGATGGGTTTGTCTCTTGTGAATATGCTTGGCCTTTCGTCAATTGTACATTTCGCACGTATAGCGTGTTACTGAAATTTTTTCTTCTGCATTACACACAAGTCCTCTGTCAGTACAGGCTTTGCAGAGCATATCATGCCTATCTTACGTATCTTATGCTACAATGGCAGCCTAGTCACTTTAAGGGTCGTACGTTTGACCACCGCCAAGTTTAAGCCTCTTTATGTTTTGCTGAATTCAGAGTCAAATTTACATTACGACCGACGGTCAGTCGGCCAATCTGTCTTGGAATAAAGCACCCATTTGAGGCTTACGGCCAAATTTTTATTACTGTCACACAGTTGCGGATTTGTTGATGTGGGGCCCTCTCTCTGACGAGACGACGTATCTGTCGTTTACAATTGCTGCTGGTCCTCGCCAGCGCAGTCATTCTCAGGTCCGAGTACCGTGGGGCTCGCGACCATATTTTACTGTCTCAGATTCGAGAATTCCCTTTTCGTCACCTCCTACGACTTGCTGGGCTAAGGTGGAAGTATCCGACGCCACCTCCACCCGATATTCTGAACTCAGTGTTTATTTCGTCCCTCTTATAACTCCTCGGCGCGGACCACTGTAGAAAACACAATTTCAACAGTACCTCCATTCGTTGCTGTGGAGACGTGTTTGTTTGGGACTGTTACCTGATACCGGTTCTTCCCTCTCCAATATTTTATTCGTCTAAAGATGTCACATCATATGTCTCCGAAAACAATTGTTGGTAGATTTTAAAAGGGTAAATATTTTGATATGTATTTTGTGATACATTTCATTATTTCTGCTACAGTAGGCATGTAATTTTGAGTAAAATGTGCTAGCAGGATCTCTGTTAATCCTAGTTATAATCCTAATTGATTACCTGTATATGTTGAAGAGGATTTAGTGTCATGGTCAAAAATACATTCGATATAATGCAATTAGTGACGTACATATGTTTTGGCAGATTCAAAGTTACAAAAATTCGGGTATCGAACTGACAGTAATGGACACAGCATGAGGACTTACATGCGTTTCTACGTCAGTCCCAGAAGTGACTTGCTAAAATGCCAGAGCGAATAGTGCTTGTAGCAGAAATTCTAGAGATAAATGAAACACAATTTATGTCCGGTGCCTTATTTCAATAAGTCTTGTGGTTTTCTGCATAATTAAATAGAAACAATGAACGCACCGGAATAGTGACAGTGTGCCTACATGTCCTGACTTACAGGATCTGAGCTTCTCACATATACACGGTGTGTCCAGGATCCGTTAGTACTCATTTTTTTTTAATTTTGCCCAGCAGTGTCATCTGTTGGCGAGTTGTGGCGTTAAAATTCTTGAAGTTTCAGCTGTGGCTTTCTATAATTTCAGAGCGCAAGCATCGCTGCATCATGTGTTGACCTTGAATGTAACACTACTGTTCTGACGCTCGTCGGAAAATGGCGGTTGAACAGAGAGCCAGCTTCAAATTTTGTTTGAAGTTAGGCAAAACAGCCGGAGAAGCGTACGAAATGATGAAAAGTGTGTACGGTAGTGATTGTTTGAGTCGTTCGAACATTTTTCAATGGTATACTGTATTTCGTGATGGCAGGGAGGACATTGAAGACGCTCCACGTGCATCAAAGCCGAGAACAAGTCTCACTGAAGAAAATGTGAAAAAAAAATAATTACCAAAATCCTTGCATCAGACAGATGTGTTTCTGCGAGACTCATCGAGGAGCTTTTGGGAACACCAAAAAATACTGTGCATCAGATTTTGACCTAGGATTTGGGCAAGCGGAAGGTCTGTGCGCGGTTTGTACCGCACGCGCAGTCACGCGATGACAAACATGCCAGAGTGGAACACTGCAAAGACATGTTACGGTCGGCGCAAAGTGATACAAAATTTACAAAATCGATTGTTACTGGTGACGAGACATGGTGTTTTCAATATGAGCCTCTCACAAAGCGGCAGAGTGCAGCGTGGTTTAGCCCAAAGAAGCCGAAACCAAAGAAAGTGCGCATGCAAAAGAGTCGAATAAAGAGGAATCACTCACAAGGAATTTCTGTCAGAAGGTCAAACAGTGAATTCTGATTATTATCTCGGGGTCCTCAATCGTTTGTGGGCGAGATTTCTTCGAATTCGACCTGAAAATCGAGAGCAAGGTTCCTGGTCGCTCCTCCACGACAATGCCCCACTCCACAAATCGAAGATCGTGCGCAATTTTTTGGTCAGAAAAGGGATCACAGTCCTTGATCATCCTCCTTATTCGCCAGATTTGGCTCCAGCAGAATCTTGGTTGTTCCCAAAAGTTAAGTTGGCGATGAAAGGAGACCGTCACGACATCGTCCAAGACATCTAAAGGGAATGTACCGCAGTTTTAAATGCGATTCCACAAAAGGAGTACAGTGACTGTTTTCGAAAACTTTTCAGTCGATTCCAGCTATGTTATGATTCAGAAGGAGACTATTTTGAATAAAAAGAGTGAAATTTTGAGAATAATTCACGTCTTGTATTTTCAATGAACACAGTCCTAACAGAACCTGGGCACACTGTGTCTTCTGGGATATAACGCCGTGTAGTGCATTGAATGTCGACGTTGTCTTGGAATGGACTACACGCCATTTTAGCCCAGAAGACAAGGAGACCATGTCCTAACTTGTTTAAAACAAGCAGTACAATCTGACACGTACCTTGAGCAGGCAGCCTGAAAGGAGATAAAGTCCTTGTTCATCAAGACCTATATTGCGACGAGTTTTGTTTCTATCAAAAAACAAAAAAACAAAAAATCCATGATTTTAGTCCGCAAGCGAACTATACCGACCGAGCGACCGCCGCTTTTCGACGAATTTTAGTGTCAACTTTAGCGGATAGATTGTGTCGCGTGGTCAGCGCAACGAATCCCATCGGCCGTTAATTTTGGTTCTCTAGACCGGAGCTGCTGTTTCCTTGAAATAGCTCCTCATCATCATGACGCTGAGTGGACCCCGTTCCAGACCCACTACTTCTCAGAAAAAAATCTGGTAGAGCCGGGAATCGAACGTTGAAAATAAAATAAAATTAATAACAAAATGTTCAGTTTTATTATAATCGTGACAGTATTCGAACGGCGGTTAGGTATACGCTTATATTGTCTTACCACGTAATCGCCCTGTTTTTCAGCGATGTCTGTTAGGTTCAGCAGTCCGTTAGTCACCAATAGCCTGATTTCGGTTTGGATCTTAGTCATTATGGTATCACTTCTTTCCTTTATTATTGATCATTCCGGATGCAGTATCATCAGTTTATTAATCTCTGGTTGTCCCGGATACGCTGATCTATCTGCTCTATGTAGAACGCATATCATAAGCACCTATTCGCCCATCTTTGAATATTTTCGTAGACTCTTCCCTCGCTGTATTGTCCAGTGGAGGAATATTTTACATGTTTCTCTATTCCCACTACTGTGAAGACAGCAACAGCCAAGTAAGTGCAAATGAGAAATAAAAGAGTTCTGTCTCCTATGATATAATGGTATATAGTTCGTTGGAAGTCAACCGAATTTTCGGAGAAACATATCGCCTCCATCTTCAGGGCCAAAGAATAAACCAAGAAGGAAGCGGAGACAGGTAGCAAGCAGAGTAACCGGCTTGCCGAAATTCCGGATTGTATAGGAAAGTGGAAGGAAATTAAAGACAACAAAATCTTTCCCGTTGGCTCGTCCGTAAGACAAAATGAACCGACAGTTACCATTGGCTCTCCCAAAAAACAGGATAACCAGCGTTGGGAAATGGTTCATTTTATTTATACCCATCTTATTTTGGGGCGAAAGGGAATGGAATTCTTCCAAGTGCCTGAGCATTAGTTACTGCTACTGCTACTACTACTACTACTACTACTACTACTACTACCACTTTTTGAGCCAGGATAATTCGGTCGGTATATTGATTGACAACAGGATGGACGACCGAGGAATCGGGATTTGATTCCTGAAGGGGGTAAAAAGATTTTTCTTTTATTATTTCTGAAAATGCACCGAAAATCAGCTGCCCATAGCTCCTTAACCGTTGAAATTCGGATCTATATTTACAGACAGCATTCGAAACTAATTGCCTCACTATCTTGAAGTACTGAAAAGGGCCCATAGTACCTTGTGCTTCTATGAAAGCACTTTTGGTGACGTACTATCCGAAAACAGCTCGTTATTGAATTGTACGTGTGATGTCACAATGGATAAAAGTGTGAAGGAACTGATCGCTTAAATGCGGGCAGGGAGTTGTGCGGTACGTTCGTTTGTCGAGCTTCTGTGACGCGGTATCACGCAACATGGCGGCCTACACCCGGCGAAGCCTCGGCTCTTGACCTTTGCAGACAAATCTGCTGCTGGTGCCTCTCACATTGAGAGAACCTCATATTCAGCGGTTCACAGATCGGCAACCGAAATTCACAGTCCTGTTGAAAATTTTGTTAACTTATTCGTATTTCACTGTACATTTTCATAAAATGGGACTGAAATATGGCCTAAACTCAGCGGATTTTTCTCTTTTCCCTGCTCCTGAGTAGGGTTCTTTTCATAACTAAACTAACTCCATGGGGCTGAGTCCTTGAGAAGCCGCCAGTCGCACTGCTACTCAATTTTTCCAACATTTTATGAAAACCGTATGTTCGTATTCACAAAAGCCCTCCACCGATCCCTTTCCTGAGCCAGATGAATAGTAATATAAATTTGAAATGGGGGTTTCGCGGTCCGTTATTTTTTGGTTATAATTCTTTAAAGGTTTATTCTGTGTGGGTATTGTATTTGTAAAACGAAGCTTTGATAATGCGTCATACTATTCCTCGGCAACGACCACAGCAATGGGAAAACGAAACACGTTTAATTCCGAAAAAAAGGAAAACTATTCAGAGAGCGCATAAATCCATTTTTCACACATTTTCATGGTCGAGTGGGCATCATTCTTCCTCCTTATCACGGAGATCCCGGGTTCAGATCTCAACTGGGAGACCGACTGTCGTGGCTGAACTCTGATGGTTTACCACAGTACCTCTGGGCAAACGCCGCGATAGTGGCTTCGGTAATTATCATTCGACACTGTGTATTCTGAGCTCCTGCTTACGGAGCTAATTAAGCCATATTCAAATAATAGTATGTCAGTAATGACTTTATACAGATTGTTTCATTACGAAAAAGAGATTACGTATCATGACGCGAAAACATTTTGTGTCACACAAGGACGTGCATCATGACGCGAAAACATTTTGTGTCACACAAGGACGTGCTCTATATGAGGAATAATAAGAAGAACCGGAACGCCGTAATCTGGTGGGGCACTATGCTACAAGCCGGAAGGTCGTGGGTTCTATTCCCAATGAGGTCATTGTATTTTTCAACTGACCTCATCCTTCCGGCCGCACTGTGGGCCTGGGGTCGTCTCAGCCTCTAACAGAAATGAGTACCAGGAATCTTCCTGAGGAGTAAAGGGCGGCCGGCGCGTAAGACTGGCAACCTCACCGGTATCTGTGAGCCGATTATTCAGGATATGTGGGATCCCCGACGTCACACAACCCTATGATCCTCCACGGCCTGTTACAGGGATAGCGTTACCTTTACCTTTTACCATTTTTGGTGAAGATACGAAAAACATTCATATTACAAATGCCATCCAGAAAGCTTACTGGAAAACACAGACATATGAGCTACATAGACTCCAGTATGGAACAGTGACGAAACAGTTTCTGATAATAAAAATGATGTGTTATAAACAGGCATCAAGCGTAATAGAACATCATACGTCTGGATGTAAACCTAACAGAAAGCACCATTAGGAGAGAAAATCCGAAAATACAAAGATTTAGCATCCAAAACAAAAGCTAAACACATAAATCACAGGCAGTTAAATCTTTGCCAATAGCACTTCAGAAGATAGATTGATACCGTGACTGGTAACGGGCATAGGCACGGGTAGGCGCCGTCTGCTTCGTTCCGGACAGCGCTTTGCTTTTAAATGGAACTGCTACCCGGTTATTCTGCGGCAGTACGGGCTATGGGAAGGAGGCAGGCTGTTAGCCACGGTTCTGGAAGCGGAGAGAGGCGGAAGTGGGAGTACGTACTTCTCTTCACGGAACTGAGCCCTTCTAGAGGAGCCGCCAATTGTGCAGTCACTCAAGAATTTCCCAGCATTTTATGGAACCCGAAGGTTCATTATCGTGTTCACAAGAGCCCTCCACTGGTCCCTATCCTGAGCCAGACCAATCCAGTCCATACCATCCCATCCTGTCTCTAAGATCAATTTTAATATTGTGCACCCACCTACGCCTTGGTCTTCCCAGTGGTCTCTTTCCTTCTGGCTTTCCCACCAATATCCTATATGCATTTCTATTCTCCCCCATTCGTGCTACATGCCCTGCCCACCTCATCCTCCTTGACTTGATCATTCGAATTATCCTGTTTGTAATTTATTTAACGATGCTGGATCCTTAGAATTGACGTTTCAGCAAAGGGAATGCAGTAATTCTTATAATAAATAGCGTTGTCATTGCTTTAGAAAAAGTCCTGCTTTCTCTGTCTCGGTGTACACTTTCTTGGCGTTACTGCGTTCTTGGCATACCTCACGGAGTCGGTGATACGTTAAGCGGGAAGTATTTCCACTGAATGACGTCATAAATGTCGTTCCCAACATTGATACACGTAAGAAGTATCGTACATTGATTGTAGTGATTTCCTTTATAGTGGTCATGTCGCCGGGCGTATGGAGGGTGTCAGTTGCGAGAAACCGTTTCCCCTCCATCGATGTACAGATACCTGCCTCTTGACCGTTTGAGCCGACGTGGCTTTCATCACGGCCGGAACACCGGCTGTCCTAAGGTTTTCCGCTGTTTTCCTAAGTCCCTTCGGGCAATGCAGGGCTAAGCCACAGCCGCTTTCAGCAAAATCATTTTCAGTGTTTCATCCTTCCATCTGTGACAGCGCTGTGAAGTAATACTCAAACAGTACCCTTCGAGGTACGCAATTTCTACATATCGTTTTGGTCTCTGACGCGATTATGTATGTACTTTTAAATTGTAATTCTTTTTTTTTTCTTGGCACTACAGCCCCAGTGGGCCTAGGCCTACCTCCATGAACTTCTCCGCTCACTTCGTTTTTTTCTAGATGTTACACATACGGTAGGACTTCTTGGGCGGGTGATCAGCTCGGCGCAAGGCCTCTACCTGTACACAAACATCCATGCCCTGAGTGGGATTGGAACCCACGATCCCGGCTTCCAAGCGAGCGAAGACAGTGCACGCCTTAGACCGCTCGGCTACCGTGACCGGCTGTAATTATTTTATCGAAACTAATTATTAATTTGTCTAAACCAAAAGCAAAATGAAAATCGAGAATCATAAATGGCCAGAATGAATGATAAGATAAATTGACTTTTATGTCTATTTCAATGAAAATTAAAGGCAGTAACAAAAATATCCAATTGTCTCACCACTTTTGGGTTTGGAAGTCCACTATAGCATGTGTGCAAGGATGTTGTGTGTCTGTCTAATATAGCAGTATCGATGTTCGTACGTTGTTTAACATATCGTTACAGAGTCTGTATAATCATGGAGAAAACAGGTTCGTCTCTGAATAGTGAGGAAGGCAAGGTAATACATGATTCGAACTTGCTGATAATATTAAACTGTGCGGGTTTAAAGAGCGAACGTTTTCATATAGGCCTACAGTTCATAAAGTCTGCTTCTGCGTTGCCCCGAGGTATGAATATATCAGTTCAAATGCTTTTAATTCTAAACGGTATTCTGCAATGGTGTAATGTAGTTGAGAGCTGTGATTAGTATTACATGGGGCGGGGGAATAAAGTTATCTGAACGTATTTTAAAATTGTTATCTGTCATTTGTCAAACGAGATAGCGGCAGATAATCAATCAAGAAGCCGGTAAAGAGATTCCTTTTGTGGTGAGAGCTATATTTATGAAGTGGTCTGTGATTGACCGGACGTGTAACAGCTATTGTTACAACCTGTGTATGCCATCTCTGTCACTGGAGCCATCGAATCGGAACACCGTCTTGTCCTATATAACAGCGAGCATAGAAATTTCGCCCTGGTCGATTAGGCAGCGAATGACGTCACGGAACAGTTACTTCTTATGTAATAATGTAGAAAAGTAACGGCTACGCTTATCATAATATCTGTAGTAAAGGTGATGAAGGCATCGCGACGTCTAATCGTTGGTTCCTCAGTAATTAAACACGCTGAATGACTGATTTCCCCAAGAAGTCGCCTTTGTATTTTATTTTTAAATACAGGGTGTCCGGATGAAAGGTATCCAAAATAAAATAATTATGTATCAGAAAGAATTTATTATACACATTTATGGGTTACACCATTACAAAGGGAAACTGTCAAAGTTTCTCACTCAATATCGACGTAGCCTCTCTTGGTGGCACGACAAATATCCTCACGATATTCTGCCTCTTTCCGAGTTGCTTGGAACATGTCTGGTGTTACCATAGCAACAGCGTCCCTTATGCGGGCTTTCAGGTGTTGCAGTTCGTTGATCTTAACCTGGTAGACAATGTTCTTCACATAACCCCACAAGAAAATAATCCAATGGGGTTAAATCTGGCTACCTATGAGGCCAAGCGATGGGTCCACCTCTGCCGAACCATCTCCCAGCCATCTCTCTGTCCAGGTGATTCCTAACATGGTGGCAGAAATGTGGCGGCGCATGCGCTAAGCCGGGCATGAAAAAAGAGTTTTCTTCTCCGTTGACATAAACCGGATACGCGTGTGACAGTTTGTTTCCGAGATATATATTTTTTATTTTAAATACCATTCATCCGGACACCCTGTACTGGGTATACAAATATTCTCCAAATTAGCGCGAATTTCATGTTAACTCGATTTAATGGGTTTTAATGTAATTTTAATGAAGACTAGGAAGTAATGATATCATTTGTCTAAAACAAGAAAGGATACATACGCGGTTAAAATGCATAGAATTAAAGTCAATTGAATTACTTTTTCTCAATGAAAATTAAGGACAGTGAAACCAAACGCGTTACAGAGATTCGAAACTGCAGGATTTCAAGTTACGCGACCACTCTTGGGAACCCAAATGTCTCGCCAAGTTGAGAGATACCTATATATCGACACGTGTCTTTGAACTTTTGAGGCGCGAATTTCGTTTAAATGGCATAATTTTTTTCTTTCACTCCCAAAACACATCGCGTCCACTACGACGTTCGACTGGTTAACGTCGTTTAGCAAATGATTTCTCTGCATTCCGCGACTCGTGCGCAACCCCATAATGAATACAGCTTATGGACAAAATTCAGAGGGAGTCTCCCCCCCCCCCAAAGATTGACGTAGTGTGGTCGAGTAGGTAAGGAAAGTTTATCGCGGACGATAAGTATAATCTGATATAAGAAATACGGTTCTGGAACTTGTTTATTCCACCCACGACCTCAGCACATTTTGCACGTTATCTTCTGTACAAAGTAAGCCTCTCTAGTCACTGGGAAAGTTGCGCCCTCTTGAAGATATTTCATGTTGGTCTCCGACGTGCCTGGAATACTTCCCAGGGTATAAACCATAATATGTTTGGAAACCCCATCACAGTCTGCACCACTTAACTCCAACTCCGGGTGTTTTGGTGCTTTCGGAAAGGTTTATGGGTGCCTGCGAGAATCTTAAAATGTCCATCATAATTTCGTACTTACTTGCTGATGATTATACGTTACGTGATGATTTTCGCTCTGTGAACCGAATGTGTCTAGTACTTTTTGTGCGAGTTACTTTACGAGGTTGTCAGCGGGACTAGTAGCATCGAATGCTACGAAGATTACTGAATTGGAAAGAATTTGGAAGGAAGTGGTAGGACAGAGGGAAACCACGAAAAACCTGCCAGGACAACGTGTGTTCCGGCCGAAATTCGAACTGAACACCTGTCCGGTGCTGTTCATAATTTATTTAACGACACTAACTCGGGTGGTATACTATCGACTGATTATAATGAATTAGAAAGTATGTGAAAGGAAGCGGTCGTGGCCTAATTTAAGATGTCCTCATAGCATTTGGGGGGCACGTGGCAGCGTAGTTGGTTGAGGCGCTATGCTACAAGCCAGAAGGTCGCGGGTTCAGGTCCTGAAGAGGTCATTGGATTCTTTTCAATTGACCTAATCCATCCAGCCGCACTATGGCCCTGGGGTCAACTCAGCCTCTAACAGAAATGAGTAGCAGATATATTCTTGGGGGTAAAGGGTGGCCGGCGCTTAGGGCTGACAACCTTGCCGCCAACTTTGAGCCGATTGTCTAGAAAATGTGGGAACCTCAACATCTCACAACCCTATGGGCCTCCACGGCTTGTTGCATGGATAGCTTTACTTTACTTACTCATAGCATCTGAGGAAAGTACTGAAGAACTTCATTCAGGCATATCCCGAATAAAAGACACAAGCGTTACTGCTCGAGCCAGTTTGGCTTGTGTGTATCCAGCACTGAAGAGTTTTAAATGTTAAATTTGTGTTAAGGTATCACATTAATTAAGGGGTTCGGTTGTAAATAAGAAGTGGCATTTTCGGTGATATATATAAGTAATAGAAGCCCATCAGATTGAACTATTTTAATAGGAATACCTAAAAGTTTTGCCATTAAATGTTTTCATGTTGCCCTTCTGCGGCTATCATACGTCCCTTCATGATGCTGCAGTAACAACCTGTGCCCTGACAATAACATATAAAGTAATTCATTAATAGCGTTGGCTGTGCCTTTTGAAGAAGGACGATAGTGGTCGAAACATACAAAGGCAAAAGCTTTTAAATAGTCCTGTTAAACTAGTTACGCTTGCACTCCTCCTACTGATTTATATTATATGAATATGATTAATTGTTCCTTATTTGGATAGTTTTCTGAGACTTTTTTGGGGGGTGGGGGAGTCCCTCATTGTGGAAACATAAGGTGTGCACCAGTTCGTGAACTGTTGCAATTCTTGTAAGTTTTACAATTTTTGTCTTTCTTCAGTAGTCATGCGGTGTCCATTATAAAGTTTAAGCTCCTCCAAATTGCTCGTCACCCGAAATGCAGTGGCTGTCCCTGGTCCATGCTACTTTATAAGACAAACACAAACAAGAGTATACATCTTTGCGAAGTGGCCCTGCTTGCTGTGTATAGTTCTTGTCCGAAAGTGCAGTGAACAGACGCAGGTGGCGAGTCTGTCTCCGGCTTGCTGTGTATAGTTCTTGTCCGAAAGTGCAGTGAACAGACGCAGGTGGCGAGCCTGTCTCCGGCTTGGTATGAAAGGTTTGAGAACGTTATAAATTAATCAGAGCATGTGTTACTTTGACCCGTTATCATTTTATTTAACATTGACGTTTTAAATATCTCATACAGGAAGTCCCCACTCTTACAAATAATTACGTTTTTTGAGAGCTGCATTACGTTTAATTTTTCGTTTGGGTTATTTTAGTCATTATTTATTCTTTGATGTGCCGTGTAGTAGCTTTTACTTTTAAAAGTAGTTCTCACAATGAAGAAGTGTTAATTAGAGTCAGTGAGCAGAGGAATATCCTACACGAAATAAGAAAACGGAAGGCTAATTTGATTGGTCATGTTTTACGCAGAAACTGCCTTCTAAAAGAAGTTATCGAAGGAAAGATAGAGGGGCCGATAGAAGTGACAAGAAGACGTAAGAAGATGCTGGATGACCTTGGGGACAGAAGAGGATACTTTCATTTGAAGGAGAAAGCTCTAGATCGCATTAAATGGAGGAATTGTTTTGGAAGAGACTGTGGACCTGTCGTCTTGACAGATTACTGATGATGATGATGATGATGATGATGATGATGATGATGATGTAGTTCTCACAATGCGAGTCGCTATTTCTCGTAGAAAAGTGTCATAACTGGGGACACGTTTCGGACTTTCCGAAAGACGTAAATGTCAGCAGTTTAATTGCTTGAAACGGAACACGTAAATTTCGGAAACTTTCTGGATTGTGCGGTAACCGTTAAGAGTCCCTGGTGTGCTACAAAAATTCCGATAAAATAGCTAGAATCGTTTAAAATTAGTAATATGTTATACAGAAACACCTACGCGGGACTGGCCGCGACGTTGCGGTCGCATCAGTTTTTGTTCATGTTTTGTTTTGAACTGTTTCCGGATGAGCGAGATCGCTTTCGGATGACACCCCGACCGGAATGTATGCTCTTCATTATAAAAGTTCGATTGAGCGGAATTTCATAACGCGTATCTTCGTAAAGCGAGGACGGCGTGCGTAAAGTATCTGTGTGAAACGTGTTGTGCAAGTATGGGCGAGCGCGTTTTGTGAAGTTGCTAGTAAACAGAACTGTTGAGCTGTCAGGAGTATAAAAATTCGTGCCATTGCACCAACTTGTAGTGTTTGTATAGAAAATGCTTAAAAACTGTTCTGATACTCATATTCATAGCACTGAAGATATATAACTACTCAGCAGGAAGAAATCAAGAGTACAGTGGCCGTAACATAGTTGGAAAAATACGAGAGTGGGTCAGTACTCCTGCTTAGACCTGTAACCTACAAGAAAACAGAAGTTACCACTCATAGAGCTGAGCCCTTCTTGAGGAGCCGCCAATTCTGCAGCTACTCAAGAATTTCCCAGCATTTTATGGAACCCGAATGTTCATTACCGTGTTCACAAGAGCCTTCCACCGGTCCCTATCCTGAGCCAGATCGATCAAGTCCATACCGTTCCATCCTATCTCTCTAAGATCCATTTTAATATTGTCCACCCACTTACGTCTTGGTCTTCCTAGTGGTCTCTTTCCTTCTGGCTTTCCCACCAATATCCTATATGCATTCCTCGTCTCCCCCATTCGTGCTACGTGCCCTGCCTATGTCATCCTCCTTCACTTGATCATTCTAATTATACTTGGAGAAGATTACAAGTTATGAAGCTCCTCATTATGCAGTTTTCTCCAACCTCCTGTTACTTCATCTCTCTTCGGTCCAAATATTCTCCTCAGCACCCTGTTCTCAAACACCCTCAGTCTATGTTCCTCCCTTAATGTTAGAGACCAAGTTTCACACCCATACAGAACCACAGGCAAAATAATAGTTTTGTGTTTCTGGACAACAGACGAGAAGTCAAAAGGTTCTGGACTGAACGGTAGCAAGCGTTACCCGAGTTCAGTCTCGTCTTAACTTCCTCCTGAATCAGATTTTGATTTGTGACTGTCGTTCCCAAGTTTCGGAACGTTAGTTGTATACAGAGTAAATGATAATTTCGTGATTATAGATGAGATTCGCTCTTACAGGGGCCCGGACTTTTGTTGTTGTTGAAGGAAATGTAAGGGCTAATTTAGCTAAAAAGACCGTGAAACAATCTGCCTAGAAAAGCTGATAGTCGTCCAGTTAGACAAGAAATTCCCCGCCCCTTAAGGCACTCGGATGTTCATTGCTTTTTATACAAGAGCCCACCAGTGGATCTTATTTTGAGCCGGCTGAATCGAGTCCTCACTCACACACCCTGCATCATGTATTCTCAAGATATATTCCGATATTAATCTCCTCTTTCCTCCTCCCCCTCCCGGTTCAAGCGTAGATTTACCTTCATATCTACTGACAAAAATGTAAATCTCTAATTCCTCTTCTCCTGTTCTCTTGATTCAGTGACTAATAATATTTGGCGGAAAGTAAAAGTAATGAAAATGTGTATCTAGCTTCTTCGCCCTCTTCCTCTCTCTTAGGTCCCCCGGACCCACATACTTTTCGGGCGCCTGTAGCTCTCAGACATATGAACATCACATTCTCGAATGAGTTTGTCCTATTGTGATGGTGCATCTAAGAGAGGAAAAAAAAGGAAAGTTGGAATGGATATTTGGATGTAACAACAAAAACAAGTGTAGTGATAAGTGCGGGTTATCGACATACACTCGGAAAAATAAGAACCGTTACTGAAATCCTTTCTGCGTTATCACTGTCGTGTCGTGTCATGTCTTGTTTTCTGTTACTCGTGGCATTCGATTTTCCAGCCTTTTATGTTCTACGCCTTCTTATGTAACGTGGAGGACAGATGTGTTTCCTTCTCTACATACTAACAGAATTAAAATTAACTTACCTTGATTAAGCTGATGTTAATCAAATCCTGCGTTTTGTCTGCATTCGTAATATATACAAACTGTGCACTAGGCGATTCGAGTATAACAGCCCAACGAATATGACCTTTATCCCGGAATATCGTGAAACGTTTTTAGTCACTTCTTGGCGGACTCTCGTGTTGTACGTTGCACACAGTCATGACGTCATGACTTATTGCTGTGTCTATTGTCAGCTGTGTGGTGTGCCGCTTTGACATGCTTAAGG
>NW_019738371.1:1698146-1699988 GCF_002891405.2 Cryptotermes secundus
GGGGGGGGTGAACTGCGGAATCCAATTTGTAGAGGGCGCAGGTATAGGTAGTACCGTTCGTATTGGTGCCCTCTGCCCTATTTCCCATCAGAATTAATATGAAACTATGAACCTTATAGAAGCCGGAAGGAATTCTTGGACGGGTGAGCAGCCCTGTCACAAGGCCGCTACCTACACAGGACAACACAAATACACAAGAAACGGACAGAAACATCCACGCCCTGAGTGGGATTCGAACCCACAATCCCGGTGTCTAAGCAGGCAAAGACATTTCGTGTCTTAGACGGCGCGGCCACTGTAGTAGTAGAAAGGAAAGTCGATCGAACCGAGCTCCTTGCATGTCAGTCGCCTCACGCACAGAACACACACAACAGATTTCAACACAGTGTTGCGCATGTGAGAGGCAGGGACTTGTGAAAAACTGCATTACTTGGCTAAATAATTTTAGAGGCCATTTTACACACTGTAGACCGAGAGACCGGCAGTCTTAACAGATTTCCGTATTTTCCTCATTCGCAGTACGCAACTGCTGAAATGGGTCACGGCGACTTCCTTCGGCATTCCTTCCAGTGAATAATTTACAATCATGTCACTTGGTACCTATTACCTGTGCAGCTGAAGACGTTATATAAGGATCGAAGTAGGAGCTTATGTCCCATGTGTCAGACGAGACAAAAAAATATTAGAACTGTTAGTTTATGATGATAGGCGCGAAATAATCAGCGATTTTCTGCTAGAAGACAGAAAGTCTGCAGTGTGGTATTTGCGTCTTAAAACGTGTGAGATACCCGTCTTGAATGGGGAAAGTATTTTGAAGGAGTAGCTCTGCTTTGTTGTCATATTTATGCTCCTTCCACGTCATCATAAGAATCTTTCATGGCTGTGACGTTTCATATTGTGGTCTGGATTACGAAAGTGTTGCTGTACATCAGGTAGGTACCAACGGTTTGGAGGACATACCGGCTCCATCTTCAGGACTGACGATCGAAGCAATCTTTCTCTCCGAGACGTTGATACTCACTGCCAGATTATACGGTGTCATGCCCAGGAAACTACAACATGAGTCTCATAGTTTGCTTCGTGTTCCTGTTAGTGGCAGCAGTTCCCGGACATGGTGTTGCACTGCATGCCACGGAATTATCATCACAGTTCGCTGGACTTCATTCAGATGCAAAACATTCGTTATCTAGTACCAACATGTTTTCGCAAAAGTTATTTTAATTGAGCATCCCACTTGTCACTGATGTCTGTTATCTTGACTGTAATTGGAGGGTGACCGCGTGCCGTGCTAGCCATACATAAGCCACTTTTAGTGGGAAAATATTTGGCTACAGAGAAGTCTCCAGTGTATGGGAGGAACGGCTGAACTCTGCATCCATTTCGTGCCAGGAGAAGAGGTCGTTTCGCAATCTCACGTGATAGAAGACTGTCTACAGATAATCTCTTCACGGCAGACTAAACAGCTTCATATATCGTCTGCTTTTAGGCTAATGTCACACGAGCGCTGTCTCACGTACGTGAATATTGGCGCACGTCACGGAGGCATACAAATATATGAGAGAAGTCACACGGCACGGACGCGAAGAATGGCGTTGTCCGCGACACGGACGCGAAGAATGTAGCTCCGCGATCCCCCATGACGCAACGTGACCCGTCCGCGCTGAGATATGCATTTGTTTATGGTGGTTGTCACACGGGCGCGATAAATAGCGGACGGGAAGTTAGAATATCACGCTGTTTTGTTCAGGTCAGAATGGAAATAGAAATGGAGAAAATGATTTTATTAGGCAAAGTCAAAGTCAAAGTCACATTGCGACTGACGGTCAGTCAGTCTGTCTGTCT
>NW_019738371.1:1700502-1752987 GCF_002891405.2 Cryptotermes secundus
CCATTAATGTTCAGTAAACGTTTTCTTTCCTGTCGCTGTGTACTGCCAAGGTACTTGCCCAATATTGCTAACAAAATAATCAGCTAAGGTATCTCGAATTCTCTGCACATTTGCTCGACTTCCAACAGTGTCAATTTCCAATTCAGTGTCTTCAAATCCTACAACATTCAAAGTATCTTCCAACTGAAATCCATCGCGATCACGAACGAAGTTATGCAATACACGGCAGCCTTTAACAATGTCATCTTGAAAATCAACACTCGTCTCCAATGCTCGGGGAAATTTGTTACAGAGTATTACAGGCTAATGTCAATAAAATCCGTGTTCGCAGCATGAAGCCTCCCCAAAGACTGACTTGGCAATACGTGGAAGACGTGGAATATAGCGCTCGTGTGGCAACCTGCTTCACGTCCGCGGATTTCGACGGAAGAGCCGCGTCCGCTGTTTTCAGCGCTCGTGTGACATTAGCCTTAGTATGGATTGTAACACGATGGTCCTGCAGGGGAACCCTGCAAGTGAATATACCCACATAATAGCATTAGGCTCTGGGTTCGCTCCACATGAGAAGTCAAGAAATAGCGGGGTAGTGGCTGCAGCTACGTTGTGATAGTGTGACGGACAGGAACTACGGCCCCGTTACATAACCTATACACCTTACAGCCCTTATCTCAGTGGACTCGAGCACATCGACTGCGCGTCCTGGAGAAAACCTGGTCTGAAGACACGGACAGTACATTTGAAGGCAAGAAAACGTTACAAACATATGAAAAATGGAGCTTCTGTGGTGGAGTTATGAGTGGGGGATATTCGAGAAAATCCAAAAAACAGGAAATACGGTAACAAAAAGAGTAAAGCTATCCCTGTAACAGGCCGTGGAGGCCCATAGGGTTGTAAGATGTTGAGGTTCCCACATTTTCTCTAGAAAATCGGCTCATAGATGGCGGTAAGGTTGTCAGCCCTACGCGCCGGCCGACCTTTACCCCCAAGAATATACCTGGTACTCATTTCTGTTAGAGGCTGAGTCGACCCCAGGGCCATAGTGCGGCTGGAAGGATTAAGTCAATTGAAAAAAATCCAATGACCTCATCGGGACTTGAACCCACTTGTAGCCTAGTGCCTCAACCAACTACGCTACCGCGTGCCCCCAGGTATACGGTACAAGACAATAACAAAGAAACTGAAAGGAACATGTAGAAAAGACGACCCCAGAACGTTCATTGTGGCGAACATGTTATTACAATCCTACGGGAAGACGTGACCGAAAAAGACAAGGAAGAGTTAAATTAGCCTCGAAACATGACGTTGGTCCAATTATCAGTAGGGAGGGGGAGGAGGAAAAGAAGAAGCAGCAGCTACATTTCTTTAATGGTTTGTTTATTCGTGTAAAGACTCTTGAGCCCTACATGTAAGTAGTAACCTTGTCTTGGACGAAACCTTTTTGTAACGCAGTTTTTACTGAAACTCCTTAGGGAACTTATGGAGAAATTAGCGATGATTCAGTTGTGTATCTTGGACCAACTTGAAGGTCTCGGCAAATTCTTGATGGGAAGGTTTATTACTGAGTTAACAGAAACCTTTCATTCATATATACATTCATACACCTTTATGAAACAGTAAGACAGAAAGCCTCCGTTGACTTCTTGAGATCAGGGTTTCGGTAACCATGAAGAATACTGCCTTCTGTGGCCACGCGCAGTCCGTTAGATCATTATCAAAGTTCCCCCGGAGGAAGTTTCAGTCTCCACCATAATGGTAAAATATTACGCTTAATATAGAAAAGGTGGTGGGGATGTAGGGGCAGGGAGGCCCATGGCCCTCAGCGAACCAGTTAGAAGACCCGAGGCACATCAGTCTCTGATATTCAGAACCACCCTTTTAAGCATAAAATACTTTCTCGCCCCTGTACTATCCCCATTGGGTCCATCCTCGGCCCCGACCCACCATCTTCCAATATTTTTTTCACCCTAACCTTACTCTTCTACCTTGAAGATGGAGACAGGACGTTCTTAAATGCCGATAAAAATCCTACCAGACTGATTGTCGTTGCATCACAGAATTCAGAACGGGCTTTTGTAAGCACAGTAATGTACAGGGTCCCATAAAAGGCTCGGAATTTCTTGACTACATGAACGACTCTTATCTGTTCAGTGATTTCGTTCTTTGAAGAGCGATTGGTGTCTACGGTAAAGGTAAAGTTGTCCTTGTGCTTAACGAATTAAGCACTGAGCTATGAAGGCACGGGGGAGTGGATGTATAGACTCACATTTTCTTGACCCCCGTAAGTAGCTGGAGGTTTGCTCAGCTTCACGCCCATGCCGCTTTACCCCCGGGAAAGAATCCCCGGTACCCATTGGATAGGAGGTTGGGTGTGCCCCAGAGCCGGTCTGGACGACTTGAAGAAGAGAAAA
The DNA here is from genome assembly GCF_002891405.2 of Cryptotermes secundus. Classification (NCBI taxonomy): domain Eukaryota; kingdom Metazoa; phylum Arthropoda; class Insecta; order Blattodea; family Kalotermitidae; genus Cryptotermes; species Cryptotermes secundus. The sequence continues at coordinate 1,702,911 of NW_019738371.1, forward strand.
TTTCTCACCCTAACGGGACTCGAACTCCGACCAGAGCCCGTAGTCGGTCGCTATACCGACTGCGCAACCGAAGAAAGATGTGTAATTCGGATAACTACAAGATCAGGTGGAAAGAAATTATGAGGCAGAGGTCGAAAGTGGACATTTCATATAGTCCATAGTCTCAGTACGACTTATTTTCATCGTGAATGTTAGCACCAGCAGATGATATCGGTGTAACAAGCTTTGATTTGAAATTGACTGATTTGGACAGGAGGAGGCCACAGGCCGGGTAAATCCACTGAATGTTGATCCAGTGCAGGAACTGCTTAACGAATATCCCAGTTCCAAAATTATTATTATTTTACTGCAATTGGGTGTTCACCCAGCGGCGGTAGATCTTACACTGATACAGAACAGAACAGAACAAGGTACACACCATGCAAATCCAACATATAAAGTCGCACAAGGGCAAGTGTTTGTGTTCGTCGAGTGGGTTTTGTTTAATGGCTTGTAATATTTACGTCTCTCCTTGAAGGGCAGAGGTTATGACCCGCTGGGGTTACGTAGCGCCCGCTGGTAGTGTATGGTTCAAAGCGCACCAGAGGGGCACAGTTTCCGTTGTTTTCTGGTATGATTTGAAGTTTAAATTAATCTACAGTCCAAACGGAATTGGACCTTGTTACTCTTAAAACAATTATTGGTTGATTGAAGGGTGGATGGATAGATACACACAGATAGTGCGAGATAGAGAAAGATAAATGAAAATACTGACAGAAGATAGGCATTGGTTGGTTCTAGGAACAGTGGAATGGATAAAGAAGGAAATTAATAACAAAGTAAAAAAGGAAGGAAAGGAAAATATATAGTGCAAAGAAGTGTGAAAATAAATACCTGAATTGGCCTGGATGATTGAAAGACCATATACTTTTGCGCTCGTGAGTTACTGATTTATGTCTCTTCACAGTACACGAACTGCCCTGGTCTGACGCTCGTGGTTCCACAAACCGAGGCTAACTCCGTGATAATACATACGCCTTGAAATCTGCCTCCTCTTCAACTTAGTCATTTCTCATTCGTCGCTAAATAACTCCTTGCGGTACTAATCAAAGTAGAAGAAGAAAAGGTCGCATAACAGTGCTTTGTGGGAACCCAGACTTGATTATCTGGTAGTCGCCGAAACTTTCCACTATAAATCTCCATGGAACTCCGTCCGCTCTGCGGTAGTTAGAATTTAAATACTGTTGCCCTTCTGCGACCGACCGTCGTGGTGTAATAGTACTCTGTCGTCTTGCTCAGGAGATTCCTGGTTCGAATTTTGGTCCAGAGGTCTAATATCTTGAAGGTTTTCTTTCAGAGAAGTAGGCTCTTAATACAGGTTCCTTCCACGTCACATTTTTCCCTTTTCCTGATCCACAATCATCTCTTTCATGTCATATAATCAGAACAGTTGATACACATCGTTAAAAAACAGAAACTTACTGTGAAAGCAGAGACACGATATGTAAGATCTGCAATGCAGATTTCTTATATTTTTTCTTCTACCCTGAAGATGGAGGCGATACGTTCCTCCGAAACGTCGGTTAACACCACATATACACGGTGCCAAATCCCAGAAGACTGCTTTCTTCAGAGACACGATAATTATTAAACAAACTTATTTACTGAGGGCAAGCAGTGCACGTTCCTCAATAGTGTAGAAATTCAATACAAACAGAATAATTCGTAACACCTTCCGGAAAACCCGACATAATTTAGAATCACAATGTAGACCAAATAACATGGTTATAAGGGTACTGTGATTCTAAATTATTGTCGGTGTTTCCGGAGGGACATAACGAATTACCCTGTATGGTGGCTGCAGGAGGCTAATACCATGCACACAAACGTTTGTAACAGTGTAAGTTGCTTATACTGCTGTGTAATCAGTGCGATGTAAATAGTGGCGCCACATGGGAGACAAAAATGATCATATAGGAACATAAATAAATTGCGTTAAAGGGATTATGATGGATTCATTCGTTGATTACTTATTCATTTGTTTGTTTATGTTTTCATTATAGTGTGTGAAAGAGAATTATGGTCATGTATGGGCCAGTATCAGGCCCTAATTACAAAGGTTTATTACCAACATATGTACTGTCGAAGTATAAAAAAATGTAAAGCTATCCCTGTAACAGGCTGTGAAGGCCCGTAGGGTAGTCAGACGTTGAGGGTCCCACATTTTCTAGACAGTCGGCTCACAGATGGCGGTAAGGTTGTCAACCTTACGCGCCGGCCGCCCTTTACCCCCAGAATGATTCTTGGTACTCATTTCTGTTAGAGGCTGGGTCAACCCCAGGGCCACAGTGCAGCTGGCAGGATTATGCCGATTGAAAAAAATCCAATGACCTCATCGGGACTTGAATCCGCGACCATCCGGCTTGTAGCTACGCTACCGTGTGCCCCTGTACTGTCGAAGTAGTTATATCAATTTCCCAGAAATAAATGACTCTTTCAGTGTGTTATAAACGAATAAAAGTTGACAGAAGTTATCTTGAGCTAATAATGTTCAGAATATTCCTAGCCGAGAGAACTTTGACTGTGGTCGGTATGGTGGTCCTCTTGTTTGTGTTTCGATAGGAAATGTATTTTTTGTTGGCTATTTTATAACTCTTAACTATCTAGACTACTTGGCGTCTGGTAGACGAATGCTGAATTAAAAAGGATTTTGGAAGGATGCAGTTGTGGACTAATCGAGGTAAGTCTATTGTCCAGCATTTACCTGGGTCGGCTGAGAACCCCCCACAAAAAGATCTCAGGATATCCGGTTTCCTAGCCTAGATTCGAACCGAGCACCTCCCGAATACCCGCTCTGTGGAACTAGTGTTATGTTTCGCGCTTCGCTTCGAGGCGTATGGAGGTCACTGTCGATGAAGCTATTTGCCTTAAGGATTGATAGAAATGGTTGAAATCATTCCTGATTGCATTCCTTAGGATTCGATTGCGGACCCTCTGGGTGTAATTCATGCGCTACTTGCCGAGCATTCTTGTTTTGTCCCATTTCTAAAGGTCATCCGTGCACCAAAGCGTGGTCCTTGTTTTACCGCCTTTTGTTTTGCTGTCTTCATAAACTTATGCAAAGAGGCATCTTGACACCGTCGTATTTTAAAATTCATAGGTGAAAGAAAGGTGCGCTGAAATTTATTTCTGCTATGTCTTCAAGCTTCATCCTCATCTTTTCCTTTGTTCCTTGCGCAATGTTATCGCCTTCCCTTCTTTCCCTGTTAAAACAGTGAATTTACTTACTGTTCTAGCCTAGGACCGCGCCATAGCTCAAGCGGTTAATCGCTGGCTTCCCACCGCGGCGGCCCGGGTTCGATCCCGGGTCTGGTCAAGTAGGATTTGTGGTGGACAAAGTGGCGCTAGGGCAGGTTTTCTCCAAGTACTTCGGTTCCCCTGCCAATCTTGATTCCACCAATTGCTCCACAATGACCCTCACCTATCATCTGGGGCTGGTACAATAGGCCAGAAGTGGCCGCAGTACAAGGGACTTAGTCCCACCCCACTAGCAATAAAAAAAGCTGTAATCAAGGAAAAAATATCTTTAAATCAGTCACTCAGGATGTCAACAATTTTCAAAATAACGATGCCCCCAGTTCGTTTTGATCTTATGTGTGTATAAACTGAAAATCACGTGTCAGAAAACCACATAACTCCTCGAACCATACACGAAAAGCAGGTCCTCAGTATCTCCTGCTAGTGACTACCCCCGTCCTTTAAAGAGGAAAGTAAGTATTACGAAACATTAAACAAAATCATCTTGATCTTCATGGAACCGAACTTGGAACTCTTGTCGAGACATTGCAATTTCTGCATCCGCCGTGTTGTTACCCCTACCCCCACTCCGAAATCCACATAAATATTTGAATACATTTAATAAGTATAATTTAATAATATTCGCATTTTTTGCTCTGGCCTGAAGTTGTTTCTAATATTATTATTCCTTAGTGATCATTAGTATGCCTGTCTTTTGTATGATATGCAAACTGGGGGCTCCTTCGGTGTTGGGGGGATGTTTATATGAGTGTCCAGATACGGCCGTATGCTAATTAGTACAATATTCGTGGGTCTAAATATAGTCCTAGTTTTTTATAGTAAGTATAAACACAATATTGAGATATTTCAAATCATAATAATTGCCTGTAAGTGGCGTAACATACGCCGTTGTAGCAGATCATAAAGGTTGTTAATTAAATATTAAACACATTTTATTCATTCATTCATTCATTTTACATTTGACGCGTTTGTTTACATGACTCAGCAAGTGTGTTAACCTGTCACAGCATCTCGTGCAGTCGTTGCATTACTACGGCCATACATCTTAGGTTTGATTGGTTTTCAAGTCCTTTTCTTGTTACTTCAGTAGAATCGACAATATGAAGTTGTCCATATCCTGGCATATTTGCCTCGTGGGGATATGACGCTGTATCCGGAAACAGTATGGACCATTTCCCGGTGGCGATTTAGTCTCCGTTCCCATTGGTGCGGACATTGTTACTCTGTTGTCTTCTCGTATACATTCTCTATAGTCATTTGCTTGGATTCGGTGTGTTCACTTTCGGCATGAGCTAAACAAACTTAACCACAGACTTGCCACCACTAATATGAATGACCCAGCTCCAAACGTAGAAGCGTAGCGAACCTGATAGAGACTTCGGAAATAAATAAAGAAGTCCATTGTCGGTTGAATAGTATTACGTTGCTAGGAGCTACATGTGAATACGCTTCCGACTAATCCCTTCGCAGCCACTTTGATGCTATGCGGATGAGGCAAGTTACGAGTAGAAGGATCGGGGAAGGCCCGTCCTGCATGTTGCATCAGAAACATGAATCCAGACAAGACTTGCTGTTTGTGTGACGAAATGTTGCGAGTCAAATATGCAGCATATCCTAATACCGAAAAAAAAAAATTGTATATACACGACGGTGACTGAAAATTTGAATATAAAATTAAAAATATATATAATGATAAATATTTGAAAAAGAAAATATGCAGCATAAATAGAGATCTTCGAAAATATTATGCTTATTCATAAAACAGGCAAAATACAAGGGTTGGATAAAAAATAGTGGCAACACTGCTGTAACATGAAAGATGTGCGTCAGGTGGCACTAGCGCCGTCTGTAGCTGATAGCAGAAGTTCAGTTGAAGTAGTGCAGTGAGTGGCTTTGGTTGTGTTTCATTGAGTTGCATTGTGCATCGTCTTGAAGTGCAGGAGCCCAGTTCAAGCACCCTAACAACATGTTTNGATGGGCTGCGCGGGAGTTAGCCGCTGAGGGAGGCATATGCCACAAACCCATGCTCCACATTCTGCACAATGTTCTTGGATACCGCCAAATTGCAGCGCGTTGGGTACCCCATACAATGTCCGAGGTGCAACAATGTCAACGTTATGCAATTGCACAGGACTTGTTGGACCAGTACCAGAGGGAAGGTGACGACTTCTTTGGAAGGATCGTCACTCTGGACGAAACTTGGGCTCGCTCATACGAACCGCACTTGAAGCGACAATCAAATGAATGGAAGCATCCTGGCTCTCCTCGTTCAAAGAAAGTGCGCCCTGCACAGAGTAATGTGAAGGCGATGTTCATTGTGGCATATGACATTGATGGAGTGATACTGCACCACACTGTACCTCAACGAAAGACAGTAAATGCTGCCTACTGCTGCAATTTCCTGCGTAATGATCTTCGTCCAGCACTCAGAAGAAGGCAACGAACCCCATCATCCTTTATAACAATGCAAGGGCTCATACTGCTGACGCTGTTAAGGATCTACTTCGCCGCTGGCAATGGGAAATACTGCAACATCCGCCATACTCCCCCGATATCAGTCCGTGCGATTATGATCTCTTTGCCAAAACGAAAGAACCTCTGTGAGGGACACGTTATAAGAAAAGAGGAGTCGTGCTGTAGGGCGGTCACTGCTGGACATCAATAGAAGTGGATGCGCTGGTGGTGTACGACGCCTTCCACAAATTTGGCAGAAGGTGGTACACATGGGGGGCGATTATATTGAAGTAATGTGTGTTTACCTCAGGTAATAATGTCATTTCAGAACTTTAGAGGTGTTGCCACTACTTTTATCCGACCTTTGTATGCATTTATATGCACCATCAAACCATGTCTAAAATTGAAGAAATTAAGTAATTCATACATATATACAAATTAACATACTTTCTGGTTGCAAGAAAGAAATATGCATTTGCATTAAAATCTGGTCCCTAGTCATCATCACACATCTTTTTCCCCTTCTTCAGTGCGCATTGTCTGCCAAGCCAGACTTCAAAGTTGTAGTAGAATCTCCATGTTTGCGTGTGCCTCACAGCAAAAGTATGAGACTTAGTATACAATTGTTTTATGTGTGCGCCCGGTGTCTTCTTACCAACTGCATCACAAAGGGTGGGCGACATGATTTATTACCTGTTAATTTGGATGCTGTGTCCTGCCCCGCCCCAGCAGATAGTATATGTTCGAACGAAATTCTTTTACTCCTCAATTAATGAGCAGCCGTTTTCGAGGGGTGAAGCTAACGCCATAATAACGGAACATAATGTAGTCTTCACCAAACCAAACCACTACGCCACACTGCTGTAACTCTTCTAATTGTACACACCATATCGTCTTCTGCGGTCCTGAGGGAAATCCGTACGTCTCCATGTTGTTGACTAGCATCCGGTTCTTTGAGCTGTGTACAGTTTTAACAGTCAGTTCCAACTTCCGGCGGAGGTTGGCTTTTGCCTTCTATTGAACCTGTTTGACGGCGGTTAAAGAGTGAATTTTGTGTACATCTAAGTGCCCCCAATATTAGCAATAAATTTTACCCATACTTCTGATTTTCCCAGACGACAGCATCACCAAGACGATATATGTAATGTTGATGATAGGTCGAGATTGTTAGAAGGGAACCAGGTATCGATTCTGGGATAGAACAAAAGATTTTTCTCAGTACAGCCCAGATAGGCTCTATAACCTACACAGCCTCCCTTACAGTGTATATCACGGGTTCTTTCCTTGGGGGTAAAGGGGTCTGAGCGTGTAGCTGGACATTCACCTCATTCTAGTGCCGACGTCAAGAATGGTGGAGCTATACCTTCACTCTTCCATACGACTTCGAGGTATGGCGTTTAATTAATTAAGCGCAGGAATAGCTTTTATTTGAATGAATATGATTTACAGGATCGCTAAGAGAAAAAATCCCATGCGTCCCGACATTTAGTGATTGTATTTCGGTGCAGGTTTGGTTGCATATCACACAGGATAATATTTATTGTGCACAGTATGGTGGGAGGATACAGAGCTTGAGAGAGACTGTTCAGTAACTTTGGACATAAAAGTTTCCAGATGGGCTTAAAAACGGACAGAATAAGCGACTTATTAAGCTGATACTGACAGTAAAACGTTTGCAGTCTTTCAGCTCTCTTTCTGACGCAACAAAAGTAGTTGTTTTTTTTTTTATAAGGATTAGGTAATCAATGTTGTGTTAAAAAGGGATAGAGTATTTTGATGGTTCATTCACGCAGTGAGTGCGTCGTGTTGTGAAATAGCCTTAGCTGAGTTCTTTGTCCTGTGTGTAGTCCGCTCAATCCCAATGTCGCAACATTTCATTACATTCAGTACTCATGTTTGACGGGGAGCACGCGGAAGCGTAGTTGGTTGATGGGCTATGCTACAAGCCGGAAGGTCGCGGGTTCAAATCCCGATGAGGTCATTGGATTTTTTTTCAGTTGACCTAATCCTTCCAGCCGCACTATGGCCCTGGGGTCGACTCAGCCTCTAACCGAAATGAGTACCAGGAATTAATTAAATAATTTTCCTTGGAAGTAACAAACACATTTCACGGAGTACATGGACGTCGTGTTCCCCATTGCAGGGACACCTTGAAAATTTTATTTCTTGTACCACCATTCGAACTAAGAACAGTATTGTAATGGATTTGAGCAACGCGTTGCCAGGCAACAGCTCTGTAAACACTGTCCAACATGCAACAATAGATGAAGCTGTGTTTTCTGTAGATCCAACCGGCGCCCCAGTACACTGGCTGGATAGGGATCACGTGATATGTGTTTACTGTAGGGCCATGCCCGTTCCGCTGCTATATAAGTAAGAGTGACGGAATTCTTTCAAGGCAGTTACGAGTAGTGGTAGAGCAGAAGCACGCAAACAAGCAAGCAGTAAGCTTGAGAAGTACAGAAGAGTACAAGAAATCAGCCTATGAATATTCAAGGTGCGCTTTGAAGACTTCATGTCTGCTGTAGTTCAGTGGTATTGGGAATGTGTGATTTAGTGAGACTTATAATTCCTGTGTTATAAATCCGTGAAGACTAGTGGAGATAGACTGAAGAGAGTAACATGAAGTGCTTTGTAGCGTGAAAGTCAGTAACAGTGTTATAGTTTGTAGTTACGATCTGTCAGTATCCAATTACCAATCTTTAGTCACTGTAACACGTGACAATATTAAATATTTCATATCACGATCTGTACATTTTCAATAATAATAATAATAATAATGTGACGTGACGCCTGAAAGCCGGAATAGTGGAGTCAGATCGGAAGTTGATTTCTTAGGCAACAGAGCACGTTCCCGTTACAGCGAGTTACAGTGGGATTATTATTACGTGAAAACACTCGACTAGGCATATAGGTTACTGCGGAACTGTAAGTGTTTCCGTGGCAACGCATGTTTAGGCAGTTGCCGCAGATACGAGACGGCGTCTGCTGTCACGGCCTCCGAACAGTTATAACCATAAGTCAGCAGAGAACAAATCAGAAGAAGACGTCAGAAGCGAAGTCTTTAGTTCATGTGGTATAGTTACAGTGACCTTTAGGGCGTTATCATTGTTCTTAGTTATGAAATGTTATAAATAATTGTAGTTCCACCTGGTGAAGATGCAGTAAATCGACTCGCCCAGCCAAACTCGCGTCTAAAATCACTAATACACGTGACAATAATAATATCCGTATTTACATGCTTACTCAGCGGCCCAGAGGTCAATTATAAAGTAAGCAGGAGCAAAAGAAGGAAAAAACAACNCTCCAGATACTTCACGATGAATCTGGAAACTGTTCAAGTTGAGGTTTGAAATTCTGGCAGCGATCTTGTGGAATGTGACGTCACATAGTGTGATAGGTCGTTACCAGCGGCAGAGAAATGTTCTTTCCTTGGTTTGCTTTGATGCTCTCTTTATTCAGCGTTTATCCTCCTCCGCTTTATTTCCAACACTGCCCTCTGGATCATCACCAGTTCCTGCGTCGTGGTTTTTCCTATTCACTCCTCTCTTGAAAATGGACCTTGACGCTTATCAATTCTGGATCTCTTCAGTCGACTGATTATAAATGACCTAGAAATTTATGTACAGTTGATTATCGGTACTTTAAATTCAAAATTTTATATTTCGATATTAATTGAAATTTATCGTGTAACATCGTATTCCATTGTATTGGGCGTGCAACGCGGTGTTTACGTTGAAATTTCATGATTCTGGCAGGACCAAGAAGTCTGGAGTCCTGACACGAAGTCATAAATTTTAGTTTGGGTACAGGAAACCAGACACGCCTACAAGAGTCAGTGAAAAAGCCAGGTCAGCAACTCAGTTATATTTGTCTGCGAATGAGAACTACACAAGGGCCATTATGGCGTATTTGCCACGTTCAGACTTTGCCATTTGAGATGGAATGGCATGTATCAGTCCGCACCGGGGAGGACTCTAGTTGTTTAATTCATAGCGTGGGAATTTACAAGTCATCTCCAGACTTCTCACTCTGTCCATGTAGACTGAAGTGTACGGACGTGAACCTTGCACGTCCCGAAACTTAGTTCACTAAATAAATTCAGTGAAATGGCTTATCAGTTCAGATAAAATAGTTCCTAATTATAAACATTTACGTAAGAATAAACTAAAGAGTGTGGTTTTCAGAACAGTAAAACAACACAAACTCCATGATTTTAGTCCGCAAGCGAACTATCCCGACCGAACGACCACCGCTTGTCGGATAAGTTAGTGCCAACTTCAGCGGTTAGAGGGTGTCACTTGGTCAACGAAACGAATCCCCACTACTGTTAAGTTCGGTTTTCTAGACTGGAGCCGCTATTTCCTTGAAATAGCTCGTCAGTTATTATCACGAGGCTGAGTGGATCCCGTTCCTAACCCACTGCTTTTCAGAAAATCTGGTAGCGCCGGAAATCTAACCCGGGACTCTGATCACTAGACCACTGAGTTGGTCATTTTCAGAACAGTATAAGTGAATAATTAACATAAAGATGAATCAGCTCCTTGTTTATTGGCGAATTCCGACGTCGTTACCCCGGGTCTCCTGCTAACCTGCCCGTAGCTGCATATAGTACTTGCCAAGGTCGCGCCATAGCTCAAGCGGTTAGTCGCTGGCTTCCCATCGCAGCGGCCCGGGTTCGATCCCGGGTCTGGTCAAGTGGAATTTGTGGTGGACAAAGCGGCGCTGTGGCAGTATTTCTCCGAGTACTTCGGTTTCCCCTGCCAATCTTCATTCCACCAATTGCTCCACAATCAAGCTCACCTATCATCTGGAGCTGGTACAATAGGCCAGAAGTGGCCGCAGTACAAGGGACTTAGTCCCACCCCACTAGCAATAAAAAAAACAGAACTGCCTTCGTTAGTTCTGTAAGGAATATTTTCAGTGGCTCCCAGGCTAAACAATTACACCTTTTCAGTACGCTAACATCAAAACAAAAATAACATCCGCAGGTAGAAACAGATAGTAGCAGGGATAGCATTCTGACCTAGCCTATACTACAAAGGCGGGTTTGGAAGAGATCGGTGTCAGACGACTTGCGACCATGCACCACCAACTAGTTCACTGTGTTCCTCCCATTCACCGTGCCCTTGTAAAACGACCGTCTCTGGGTCAGTAATCCCTAAATTGTTTTCATTACTCGAGCGCGTTTGCTGAAAGCCTCCTGTTCAGTCCTCCTCCCATATGTCTGTACCACTTTTCCCACATTTAGCACGGAAACAGCAGGTTCCTCCGCAGCGTTGCTAACGGTCTGCCAGACTGTACTGCGTCACGTACCAAAATTGGATATTTTGTGGCCTTCACCATTTGAAGAAAGGAAAATGCCGTGGTGATCTGTATACTGGCGCGCCTGTAGTAAAGGGTTTTTCCCATTTTGTTACTCATTATCGTTTTAGGATTGTGGTGGAAGAATGCGCTTAAACTGAGGACATTCGTGTGATGTGCACCTGTAGATGCAGCAAGACGCAGTGTCGTTAAACTTAGCAGGAAACTGTTAATACGTAACTACTGCACTCGTGTCATGACGACATGTTCTCCGAGGGCCGAGGCCTTGTGTTGCTATGTAGGCCTGATTGCGGAATTGCCGACACTTATATTTCTCACGTATATTATCTTTGGTGTTTAAACCCAGTGTTTAATGGGAAACCTATGTTGTTGTCAGTGTTTAGCTATGAGCTCGCATAAAATCCTACTTGGATTTCTAGTTTCAGTGTTTTAGGATACTTATATGCCGTGCCACTTTCCAAACTCAGGCACGTTTCATATTGTCATTTAAGTTTGACGGTTTAATGAAGAAACGTGGAGTTCAAGCAGAACGCACAGCGAACATTCCTGTCTGTATAGTTTTCTAATCCTTCGGATGTAGTACCATATTATTGTTATTTTATTTTATGTAAAAGCCGAGAATGGGAAAGCAGGACATGTAGCACGCATTGGGGAGACGAAGAATGCACATAGTATTTGGGTAGGAAAGTCAGAAGGAAGGATACCACTAAAAAGCTTATACGTAAGTGGGGGATAATATTAAAAATTATCTTAGAGACATAAGATGGGGTGATATGGACTTCACTCATGTGGCTCAGAATAAGGACCATTGTGAACACGGTAAAAAACTTGCGGGATCCGTAGAACGTTGGAGAATTCTTGAGTAGCTCAAGAACTGATGACTTCTCGAGGACATAGCTCCATGGAGTTATCTTATGCTTGTAAAGAGCTTATTCCTTAAAAATACAGATTATATCTGCTTGAAATGTATCGCATGTAACCTCAAAGTTTCAGGTCATCGGCATGTCTTTAATATTTGCATTCCAAACAATAATTTATGCATGATGTGTAGTTGGAGTCGGGACAACTCAGTCGATATACCGACGGGCTGGACGGCCTGGGTTCGATTCCCGGCAGTGCAGGATTGTTCTCTTTTGCAGGGTCCAGACTGTAGGACTAACCCAGCCCCCTATCCAAACGGTACCGGAGGCTCTTTCCCCAAAGAGTAAAACGGTAGGGGCGTGTAGGTAACTCACCTCCATCTATTGCCGAGGTCAAGATTGCTGGAGCTATGCCTCCATTCCCCCATATGTCTTCATGATATAGTGCTTAACTAATTAAGCACAGGGACAACGTTACATTTTTGTAATGTGTAGGTATGTTCATGGCCTACATGCATATCAAATTCCACGTTCTGGCTCCAGTATGTCGTTAGTTATGGCCATCAAAGTGAAGGCTAAGGAAAATATTTGTACGGCCACCATTTTGTTATGTGTCATTTTACAGTAGCAATTATATCAACAGAAGTAGCATATTTTTGCAAGATCTGATACCATGTATCATATCAAGGTGTCTCACTCTCCTTCCAAGTTCTCTCGTACCATATATTGTTACTGATGATTTGAAATGAATGGGCACAACGTTGAGATGGCGTTAGAAGGCATGACATTCACACCAAGTTCCCTGAAACTCGGTTAAGTGGTTCGGAAGTTACAGAGGAACACACAAACCCAGACAGTTTAGTGGCCTTATAAGCGTGTACTTTCCTTAAGAAAGACAAGTAGGTTACAGCCTTATAATCGTAGGAGACAGCGTGTAAAACGTCGATCAGTGTTCTTCTGTAAAAGGTTAAAAAAAAAAAAGAGAGTTAAACCATCCCTGTAACAGGCTGTGGAGGCCTGTGGTGTTGTGAGACGTTGAGGCTCGCACATTTCGGCTCACAGATGGCGGTGAGGTCAGCCTTACTCGCCGGCCACCCTTTACCCCCACAGAAGATTCCTGGTTTCTGTTAGAGGCTGAGTCGACCACAGAACAATAGTGCGACTGGAAGGATTAGGTCAATTGAAAAATTCAGTAACCCTAACGGGAATCGAACCCGCGACCTTCCGGCTTGTAGCATAGCGTCTCAACCAACTACGCTACCGCATGCGCCCTGTTTTCTTCTGTACATGTCATAAATTGAATCTGAAGATTTTTTTCATAATTGCATACTATGTTCTTGCGAATTATGGGACTGTGCAGTCCTCATAGAGTGTGCTAGTGTTTCGGATAAACATGGTGTCCATGTTCATTTTTGCCCTGAAAATGCCTGCAGTACATTCGTACGAAACTTTCGTTCATATTCATCGCCGTGATAACCTCAGATCTCCCCTAGTAGACCTGTCATTCTACCCGTGGGACATGTTTACACTCATCTTCGATGCGATTATAACTTGCAATAACATAATTTCGGGCGTTCATAAATCCGACCGTGGAATTTTTATTTCTGTCGTCATCAGGGCGATATTAATTTTCGATTTGAGTGGTCGGGTGTCGCTGTTGGAACATCCATTCGCCCACAATTACGTTTTCCAATGGCTGCAAGGTAAATACTGCGTACTTGAAACGTCGGGGACCTTACGTCCTCTGTTTTGCGGGATGGCTGTAGCTAGGAACTCTCTCTCTTCCTATTATAGACTGGAATCACGTTATTAGTTCCGACAGGGTGTTGTTTTGATGAATTACAAGTAATTTTGCATTCTTTTCACTTGCGCAATCATAATGTGTTCAGAATTACAACATACGTGACACCTTGAGGTTGATGTAAATGTTATTACATATCTGTCTGTTGTTTGGGGGAAGTGGAGCACCTGCATAATCCGAGGTCACCAGTCGGGATTCCAAGCTCCTGAACTTCCACAGTGGACTGCTCCCCCTTCTCAGATCTTCGTGACACTGGTAACGAGTCTTCTTCTTCTTCTTCTTCTTCTTCTTCTATCACAGTTGTTCCCACTTGAAGCATAGGCCATCTGTGAAACACTTCGTTTCACCTCAGTTTCTTAATCTAAGAGCCGGTAGGACTTCTTGGACAGGGGCTCAGCCCATCGGAAGGCCTCTACCTAACACAAACACAAAATAAACACAGACATCCATGCCTTGAGTGGGATTCTAACTCACGATCCCAGTGTTCAAGCATGCGAAGACATTTCATGCGTCAGACCGCACGTCCACTGTGATTGGCGATAACCGTATTGCCATGCAGTAGACTGGTTCAGAATCATATCTTCACTGTGGTAGTTGATCCAGAATTGGGTTGACATTGTAGTTCACATCCCGTGTAAGCAGCTGTGTTTGTAGTTTAAAATAATCAGCGGCCAACTCCAGTTCGTATCTCTCTTAATATGGCCGTCGTGCGTCTTTGCCATGAAATTATGAATGAACGTTGAGCCGAGTGGTATATGTAAATTTGGAGAGAACGCATTTAGAAAACTTGTGTACTCAAAATTAGAGAGTGCATAAGCATGTCACTAAATTGTTGGTTTGTTGTAATATTTTGGCCAAATTAAGTCAGTTTTGCACAAATTGTATTTTTATTGAACAGTATTTTCCCCAGTTTATTTCAGATTTTCTATTCACAACTTGTTGAACACACAAAACAAATGTATAATCGTAAATAATAGAATAAATCTTCGTGAACCAATTAAAACTATATTATATTGTGTGTCCTTTCTTTTGCATGACGGTCTTCATTAGGTCGTGATGTTCTAGCATTCGGAATTATCTCGGTGTATGCGACTCATGGTTTGTAGTAGCAGGTTAGAATTGTTTAAAATACAGATGTATCCACTCATAGTTTTAGTAAGTATGTCCTTATGGTTTAATATCGATACGTACTTTCAGAAAATGTGCCTGCAGCTGACATAATATTTTGCAAATTTTTAAGTGTTGACATGTTTCTGTACTTGAGTAGGCACATTTCGTACAACATGTGAAAAGAAGGAAACATTCCAAATACCCATCTTCTAGTAGTGTAACTGCCTTTCATTTGCTGATAGTTACGTTTTAAGAATCTTGTAATAAAATCGACATTTCCTCTGGGGTCAAGCTACCAGAACATGCCGACTTAATACCTCCATCTAGTGCCATGGATAAAAATTCATGGAGCTTATATCTTTCATGCTGTAGTGCTGAAATACAAGGGCAGCTTTATCTGGAACTAAAGTTGTCATCTCCTTGGGGACGTAGTGGAACACTGAAGCTATGCAGGACTAATACTGGTCCCAAACACAGATAATTGCTTCAAAGGAAATGCTGTGTAGCATTTAACTTAGATTTTTCTGTGTTCATTCCTATGGTCTCAGTGTTTGGGCTGTAGCCATTGACACTGAGGATTTGGGCTCCCTGCCAGAGTTAAATTTTGTCAATCTCTTGCTTGATACACTCAGCCTGAACCTTAACAGCCACGCACTTAAGTGTCAAACAGGTACTTTGCTTGAGTTATGGCTTTCCACTTTTAACTCCCCAACCTTTATGTGTGGAGGTGGAGTTTTGTGGATATCTCAAAAAGCATAATGTTCTTATGTCAAATGCTTCTTCCATTCTTCTGAAGGCACTTCAAAATCAAAATTAAAGAAAAAAAAACAGTATGATGTGTTTAAGAGCAGTTTGTGAATGGTATGTTAAAAAATGTTTCTTTTGTCCCACTATAAAGTTCGTATGGCTGCAAAAGTTTAAAAAAATATTGTATTATCCCATTAACACGTTTTATGAGGCCGCACCATAGCTCAAGAGGTTAGCCGCTGGCTTCCCACCTCGATGGCCCGGGTTTGATCCCGGGTCTGGTCATGTGGGATTTGTGGTGGACAAAGTGGCGCTGTGGCAGGTTTTCTCTGAGTACTTCGGTTTCTGCTGCCAATCTTCATTCCACCAATTGCTCCACAATCACCCTCACCTATCATCTGGGGCTGGTACAGTAGGCCAGAAGTGGCCGCAGTACAAGGGACTTAGTCCCACCCCACTAGCAATAAAAGAAAATATGATTTATGGAGATCAGTGAAGAATTCTAAACTTTAATGGCTAAAACACAGTTTGAACACATCATTGGAACTGGTTTTGAAAGTGTACAATATATTGAATCAACTCGCATCTCCCTCTTTCACATACCAAAGTTATAGGTCTATTAGCAGATGGATAGGACTGGACTGATGTGTGTGCCTCAGCACAGAAATGTGCCCAAAAACCCCAAACATGTCAGAGAAGACACTGGAATATGTACACCATGTGTCTGTGTTCAGTTGAAAGACAGGGGGTTTCTTGAAAATTAATTCGCTTACTCTGCAACCAAGCAAACGCCTTGTCAGCGACACTTAAAGACCAAGGATGTGATAGTGGTGTTATTGCATGCCTCAGGGGATTGTGATAGACAGGTATGGAACAATTACAGAGTGACTAGTATTAGGGGAAAGCTGAAGAAACTTCAAGAGAAGCCTGCACCAGGACCACTGAACCCATGTCTCTGCATTAAGAAGCCAGCACCAAATATGGTTTGGGCTATGGCATGACTGTAGTGTTTCATATTTATACAAATTTATATTATAGTTCTTTCAGTGTGCCAGTTTTCGTCTCATACCATTTCCATTGCATTGCTGACGTTACTGGGCATTATTATATTTAAGCATCCTGTTACACTCACACAATATATATGAGACAAACCCCGTCTTAAGTGCAAGAATTTAATTGTAGTTCTTTCTTCTTTCCTTCCTCTACACTACATGTTTCGGCCCTAAATGGCCATCATCGGGTGTATATTCTTATGTAGCTGCTACACTGCCCGTAGTTTAAAATTTAAAAACACCAGTCTTTCTAATTGTATGTATATATAAAATCTTTGTTAACCTACACGTGTCAATTTGATTTCCAAAATTGGCACTTTTTAAAACTTCAATTAAAATTAAAATGTCTTTAAATTTTCTGTTCTTTTTCTTTTTCCAAATTTTAAAAATTAAAATTCTTCGGGGTACTCGCCCTATGTCTATAGTGCTGCAGCACCCACTTCTTGTTTTATCATTGTTCAGGTATTGTTCTGTGTAGGCTCTCTGTGCGTGTGCCGCTGCCTATCTTTAATACATGTCAAAAGGAAAAGAACGGAAAATTTAAAGACATTTTAATTTGAATTGAAGTTTTAAAAAGTGCCAATTTTGGAAATCAAATTGACGTGCATAGGTTAACAAAGATTTTATACATACATACAATTGGAAAGACTGGTGTTTTAAATTTAAACTACGGGCAGTGTAGCAGCTACGTAAGAATATACACCTGCTGATGGCCATTTAGGGCTGAAACATGTAGTGTGGAGGAAGGGAAGAAGAAAGAACTACAATTAAATTGTTGCACTTAAGACGGAGTTTGTCTCATATATATTACTGGGCATATTCTTCAAGAAAAAATGCATAAAGCTTTCTTGACACAACTCTTAATATGATTTAATTCTGTGTATACATTATGCCCTCATTGTGTACACTGCATGTGGTGTAACAGTTTGAATTTAAATATTTTGTGCATATGTTTTTCCACATTCTTTGAAAGTGTGCTCATTCTTGTAAGGAAACTTTAGGAAATTGAAACAAACATTTTTTGTCAAACGTCTATATGTCCACAGTCCATCAATGATGCAACAGTTGTTTATTCACCATTTAACACTTAACATGTTTCGGCCATAGATGGCCATCTTAAGGTGTCTTAATGTGTCAGAACTGTTACACTGCTCTGATGTGTGCTAAAACCGCGTGTTTCAGTCCACTTAAAAATAAAGTAAATATTTAAAATCCATTAAAATTTATTTTTTTTTTTTTCGTTGCTATTTACCGTCTTGTAGCTGTGAGATTGTGGTTAGTAGTTTAACAGTCAGTAAAGAGACATTTAGATGTGCCATACGGGAGGCAGTTAGACAAGGGCGCTTCACCACCTAGCATCCCGTTCAATCCCAGGTGACTGCCTTCATGTGAGATTCATTGTGAAGGAAGTAGGAGATTTTTTCTTTGACTTTCTCTGGTTTTCCCTTGCTAATCATCGTTGCACCATTGCTCCCTACTTATAACACCCCTTGAGGTGTGTGATTGCCCTGTGCAGGTAACAGGCGCACTATCACATTATCATACATTTACATGTCAAAAATCCTTTACAAGGTCATAAGACTCAGGATATAGACAATAGTCCAATATAACAATTAAATATAATAATTACAAAAAATATAATACATGTTAAAATATTTATGTAAACATAATTTTAAAATTATAAAACTTGTAATTTAACTTTTCATTAATTAAGTATTTAATCCCAATAAAATCAATTATCAATCTTCTGAACCCTGTAATCAAAAAATTCATCAATACCATAAAATGAATGTAAATGGAGAAATTGTAATAGTGCTTTCTTGAATCGATTTTTGTTTTTGGATAACTGTTTTATTTTGCGTGGAAGACTATTATAAATTTTGATTCCAAAATACTGTGGACCTTTCTGAAATGCTGTTAGATTTGACAAGGGGAGATGCAAATTTGAACTATTTCTTGTTACAGTTGTATATATATCTGAATTATCTGCAAATAAATCCATATTATTAACTACAAACATCATCAAAGAATATATATATTGAGAGGGCACTGGTCTTTGAGTTTGGGGCTTCATTTATGCTGTCACTTGACTGGTTACAGAGTAAGGAGGTAATTTTTAACAGGTGTTTATGTCCCAGCTGATGCATCTGTCTGTAAAGATTAAGGAGAGTAATGAAGTGTAGCTGTTCTTTATTTGATAAGGTGGATGTATCCACATACACACATATGTGTATATTGTATTGTTAATCAGTGAAGGGTTGTTTTGTACCTGTTTCAGCGCCTGTCATTTCCATCTTCTGAATCCAGCAATGGGCAAGCTGGTTTCAACTTCAGCCTCTCCAGCACTGCAGATACAGAAGGGCCTCAGGGAAGTTTTGAATGCATCCAGCAAACAGTCTCAAAGTATGTATTACATCTCAGATGATGACATTTACCTGTAGACATGAAGCTTGTTGTTTAGAACAATATTTCAAAACAGAAACAGTGGGGGTACATTGCAGCATAGTTGGTTTAGGCACGGTGCTACAAGGCAGAAGGTCACAGGTTCAATTCCCAGTGAAGTTATTGGATCTTTCAGTTGACATAATCCTTCCAGGTGCACTGTGGCCCTGTGGTTGACTCAGCCTAACAGAAATAAGTACCAGGAATCTTCCTGGGGGTGAACTGCAGCCGGCATTTAAAGCAGTTTAGGAAATCAGTTCTTTATTCTGAAAATCATATAATACAAATGTACTCTTTTGGCAGAACACAGAGCTTTTTTTGTGTTAAATGTAGTAGTGTGCTTTAAAGGGTTAAGGCATACTGTGTACTGTTCAGACAAGTTACTTCAGAATTTTGTATCCTCCAGCCAATTTATTACACATGCTAGAATTCATATGTCTCATTTTATTAGGAAGGTGACCACCAGGTGCAGAAGTAAGATACCTCTTAAGAGAAGGTGTACATGGGGGTGTAGGAACTGGAACAGATATGATAGGAATTTTCAGGAAAGTAAGCTACAAGCAATGCAATACTGGGCCATATAGTGTATGTTAGTAGGAGGAACCATTTTCTTAAAAACAAAATAAAATTAATTCCATTTGACTTGATTAATTATGTAATTACTCTATGTTTAGTAAAATGTTTACTGCTGATGTGATTTCATAACAGAAGCATACAATTGTTTTACAGGTCCCTTGAGTCCCTGGGAGCACTACAGTGCAAGATGCGGATCCAGGCTAATGATGACGTATATGAAACTACGCTACACAGATTGGCTGCAGCAGAGGAGAACCACAAGAAAAGCTGGTACATAACATTTCTTTTTTTTGTGTGGAATCACATTTATGATGCCAGCAGTTGACCACAAGCTGTGCAACAGAATTGGCATGTTCTTGCAAACGAAAACTGTGGTGCAGTTCAGTGCTCTGGATAACAGGATCACCAGGCTGTAGTTAGGTTCCTTGTTGCCACGGGTTGGCAATCAGCTACCAGTGCTGCAAAATGCTTGTGCTTGAACAACCCTTATATACCAGGGATTTTACTCTTTTACCAATCCATTTAATTAACACTGTATGTTTTGTAGTATGTATCGTAACACTGCAGTCGGTGTAGAATGCAATTGATTGTACAGACACACATGCACAATTAGTTTAGTTGAGCTTTCTATCTTTTTATTATGAATATAATGTTGTATTTTAAAACACAGTTCTTAAGTAAGGTCAGCAGAAACATGCAATAACACACCATATGTGTATACATTTTCTACCTTACAGCATATAGCACAGACAAGGTGGTAGCTGCATTGTGTTGCTAATGAGACTGGTTATTAGCTAGAGAGTTTTGGTACTACTCCCAGCAAGGGAAAGAAAAATTCTTTACCTTGCTGTATGCACATGAGTCTGAGGCCTACTCAGCCTTATGTTGTATAGACATAAGGGATAAAACAGCTGGACGGTGAAGCTGTCTGCCCTGTCTACCATGCAGTGCTGTGATCAAGCTTTATCCACTCATCACTTATTCACCTTCATGGTACTGAGTCAGGCACATGGGTAAATTTATTTTTACATTATGTAAGTAGGCCATGGAGCATGCAAAAATGTATGACTCTTTTTATAGTAGTCATAAGAGCAAACAGCTGTACAGATTTCAATTAATTTTTTTATGTGAGTCTGTGTACAGAAGGATCTATTCATTTCAGTTGGTTCATTACACAGAAAAATATTCTCCACTTCGGGTGTTCAAATTGCATTTTGTTTCCAATTCAGTTTTTTTAATCAGTGAAACCCCNTTAATCAGTGAAAAAAATCCCCTGCCCCCCTTGAATTACAGTTTCAGCTGATGCTTTATTGTGCTCAGTGGCTGAGTGGATGTTACCTTTTGATATAGCAAGGCCCACATTTTAAATTCCTTGTTGTGGTAACTCTAGGGACAGAAAGTGTTCTCTTTGGGTTTTGTACAGTAATCGTTTAAATGCATTCCAAATATGGTTGTCTCTTGGGTTGAAATCTGTGGAAATTGGTGGTCAGTGTTATGTGGATTTGACAAGTTCATATGTAGTGGCATTCTACACTCTCAAAAGGGGTGTATTATAAATGTGAAAATGCCAATTTTTAACATTTAGAATGGAAAATATTTGATATGTAACAAATGAATTGAAGTGAATAAATCGTTATACACATAGGTACATCCTGCACAACTTATATGAGTTTAATTCTGATATATAGATCTGTTCACTTATTTTGAAAAAATAAAAGTAGGCTTATGAGATTACCATGCTGTCTCTATGACTGTCTCTCCATGTATCCCCCCCCCCATCAGCCTTTCAATATATGAATGAATCTTTATGAAACTATGCATATCATGGTACCTCAGCCCACCTCAGCACTATACTTTATAAATCCCTCCCATCATTCTTTCTATCTGTATGATTATCCCCCTGTTGTTGCTAGGCAATGGCTTGCTGAGCACAATACTGTGGCAATGAATACACACAACAATAGAAGAATTGTTGGATGTGTCATTTTCTATGCAGTCCAAGTCATATCAAAGAAAAGTATGTGATTGGTTTTTTTCCAGAACCTCTTGTTTAAGAAACTTTTTTGCGCCACTAATTATAGTGTGAGATCTCTTAACAGGACTCTAAAAATTTATCTTGAAAGTGCCTAACCAATTCCCAAATTCCAGGCACAATAGGGATATATGTTGTGCTGAATTCTGTACTGTAGCGGATTGCATTTTAACCATGTTCATGGTAGACCTTAGCATAATGACAGAATTTCCAAAAGCACCATTACTTCAAATTTTTCTGTGTTTCAGGTGACCCAGCCAGTGTGAAGACTCATATTGTGTTATAAGTAATGCTAAAATTGTTTCTGTCATGGCTGATTTTGTGTGAAATGTGTGTTTTATTTTTACAGCACGAGAGAAATCAAACCGGGTGGACCAGGTATCGGAGTTAAAGTGAAAGTAAAGAATCCAGTGCTTCCCCTCAGAAGAGATCGCAACCCCACAAATTCCCTTGCCCCTTCAGCAACACAGCTGAAGCATAATTTGCCACCAAAACCATCAAGCAATGGTTATGTATCATCATCTCATCATGGTATTGTTAACGGGAACTTCATGCCAAGCTTGGCACACACAAAGCCTCAGGGTAACAACCACGCCCAAAAACCAGGGAATCCGGATATCATGAGGCGGCCACTCAGGTATAATGAACTAAGCAACTCCTTGGAGCTTGGTCCTTCATGAGAAGCCACAGTTACTTGACCAAGAATTTCCCAACGTTCCGTGGAACCTAAAAGTTCATTACCATGTTCCCAAGAGCCAGCCAGTGTTCCCTGTCCAAAGCCAGATTAATCCAGTCCATGCCACCCCATCCTGTTTTTCTAAGATTAATTTTAATATTATTCTCCCACCTACATCTAGGTCTTCGTAGTGGTCTCATTCTTTCTGTGTTTGCCACTAAAACCCTATATGAATTCTCCTCTCAATTGTATTCGGCACACAGTACAAGTTATGAAGCTCCTCATTATGCCATTCTCTCCAACCTCCTGTCACTTCATCCCTCTTCGGTCCCTGTACTCTTCTCAGTACTCTGTTCTCAAACACCCTCAGCCTGTATTCTTCCCTTAATGTCAGAGACCGGTTTCACAACCATACAGAATTATGGTTTTGTATGTTTTAATTTTTATGTGTTTAGATGACAGACAAGAAGACAAAAAGTTCTTTCCACATGAATCAAATTTTCATTTGTTACTGTCATTCACATATATTTCACTTCATATTTTCAAAGGATCTATTAGCTATGTCTTTATTGTAATTATTCTCTTGACAAGACGTCAACATATAATCAGTTTTCTCCTTGTTTACCTTAAGAGCAACCTCCTTACTAGTGTTAATTAGAGCTTCTCTAAGTATATCATTTGACATTTTATGGTTGGATTTGAGATCCTCATAGCTCCGACTGTGAAGAGTTGTACCTTTTGGGCTAGAATGCAGTGCAGTCTGGTGAAAGCCAGATGATGTTTTGGAGGAACATACACCTTAGAGTTCTGCTTACTGCCTGCTTCTTGCTGGTTTCTTTCTTGGCTTACTCATTGACCCTGAGGATGGAGGTGGTATGTTCCTCCCAAACATTGCTTGACTTTCACTGGACTACATGGGGTTAAATCCCAGATGGTTTTCTGAAATGTTGGTTGTTTTTTTAAATAGCCCTTAACCCGAAGACCATTTGTGCCTTTTTTATTTTAAGGGATATATACTTCTGGTACACTCAACCCACCCTCAGTTTTCACTAACACTTTTAGACAAAGAGTGCTGTGGAAGCTCGAAATCTTTTAAATTTAAGTATACCACATAAACATTATTTTAGATCTGTAATTAGTGTTACTGAAATGGTGATAAGAATCACAGCTTCTCATATTGGGGTCTTTTCCCAGTTCTGTTCCATTTTGGCACTGATTGATTTCTTTGGGGACAGTCAATCTAAACCTTAGGGCAGCCTTAACTGCAATAAATGTAGCACTAGAAGTACAGACTTCAAATCTGTAAAACAAAACTTTTGAGTCATGAGATTTGAGGGTTTCTTGCCAGTGACTATGAGGATTACTGTCATATGGGATGTGATACAGCGTAATCTGGTAGTTAATTACCAGTGCTTAACAGGAACCTGGTTCCTCCATCTTACATTATGAAGACAAAGGAAGTAGGTTTCTTTGAAACATTGATAATTGCTTGTTAAGGTATGTGGGGTCACATCCCAGAAGATGGTAATCTTCATTAAATTGATATTTTGCTGCCAATCAGTTGTTGCTGTCTGGCACTCATTATGCTACTGAATTGTTCATGTCTCACAGATATATATGTTTTGTGTATTGTATGGTACATTGTTCTTGTTTGCAGGGAGAGATTAATCCATCTCTTGGCTGTGAGGCCATACAAAAAGCCAGAATTGTATGACAGGATTAACAAAGGTACAGTTTAATCATTTTTTTAGTTTATTTTTTTTGATATTTGGAAGAGTTTCTGTTTTACCAAATTTATCGCTTTTTATTTGAGTCTTATTCACATTTGTTCTTTGTAACCCAACTTTTTCTTAGACCCTGTAGTATTTAATATTCTTTTTCAAAATGTACTGTTAGTGCATCCTGTTCTTTTGATTTCATTCAATTTGGCATAATTAATTATTTTTGTCATGGAAAAATGACTCCAGTGGTCTACTAGTAACCCAGATATCATATTTTACATCTTCTGAATAATTATCATGTGCATGAGTGACTATAAACAGTCTACATGCTACACAGAGTATACAAGGGTTATTCAGTTGAAATTAATTTCTGAGTTGTTCTGGGCAGAATAGAAGAGGCCATCAAAAATAGTTGCTATGGGTACTGAAGCAGA
Source organism: Cryptotermes secundus (assembly GCF_002891405.2). Taxonomy (NCBI): domain Eukaryota; kingdom Metazoa; phylum Arthropoda; class Insecta; order Blattodea; family Kalotermitidae; genus Cryptotermes; species Cryptotermes secundus. The sequence continues at coordinate 1,727,438 of NW_019738371.1, forward strand.
CATCCCATAGATGCAGTAGCCATTCTGTTCCCTCCAGAAGGAACACCTCGATGTCTTTGTCTAGCCCAAATCTATGGCCCCGTAGTGCTTGCTGGAAGGGGCTGGACACCTGAAAAGGATTTCCCGTGAATAACCCTGATACTAACTGTTGTATGGTCATATTTTGGAAGAACCCTATTTTTCAAACACCATGTGTCATTGCCTGCATGGACTAGATCTTATTTGCCATAGCATTTGTGATCTCTTATATCTAACATAATGATATAAGTAAGATTTAATACATTTTGTGTTATGTATAATGTGGATTCTGTTTCTCAGTGACTGCACTTTGTGGAAGTTGGTTGTGCTGCCAGAACATCAGTAATGTCACCTATTTCTACATGATGGCTTCACCCAGAAACAGAATTCGCATTGTCATGTTATTATGTTAGGCTAAGGCAGTAGGAGGGTTGTCATATTTAGAAAGTTGTGTTTTGTTTCAGATGGTTTGCGGGACAGGGATAAGAACAGTGTGACAAAAATCTTAATGCAGGTGGCAGTCTTGCGGGACAACACATACCAACTCATCCGTAATGTATGGAATGATGTACAGGAGGACTGGCCATTCTATACAGAACAGGAGAGGCAGTTACTGAAGCGGTCTGTATCAGACTTGTACAGTAGGGTAATGCAATATGTAGAGCCAGTTTGTTGATTTGTGTAGTTAACTGAATTTGAGTTGCAAGGTCAGTAGATAGGCTCTGTTGGTAAACAGAAATAATATCAAAACAGGTAATATTTCTCTTGCATCACTGTGTGTGTTGCTTCAGTGTTGTAAACAAGCATAGCTAAGAAAGTGATGACCCACAGTTTATATACTTATCTAAAGTCTGACGAATCATCTTGATTTGTAGAAGTAACAGAAAAAGAAATTCATGACTGTTTCAGTGACACCTGATTATCTTGATACATTTATTAAGTAGATCTCTTATATAGAGTGGAACAAAATTTACCCACAAGCTCTTCCTTGTTTTAAAAAACAAATCAGAAATATTGTACAACATATTGTAACGTGGCTGGCACAACAGGAATTAGGGGTCACGTAAACTCTGCATTTCTGCGAGTGATGTCACATACCCCCACTCCTTCCATCATTACGCAGTGCTCGGTAAACACCGAAGAAAAGGACTGGCCGTTGCCACAAGAGGGACAAGCTGTCACATGAAAGTGACATGGCAGACTAAGAAAAACAACAAGAAGGACTGCGGAAGAAACTGGCCGCTTAGAGAATCAGGATGACCCTCCATGCAGAAGTGGCACGGCATAGGAAACACAGGGACGATGCCACAAAAATATCCCAGGAAAAACAAGCACTCCAGAAGCAACGTCGAGCACACACAGAAGACAACAGAAGAATAAGGAGCCGAAACGTCAAGGAACCCATTCCTAGAAGCATGAAGACATTACACGAGGCCCTTGGACAAGCTCTCGAGTCAGAGGGCATGAAGGGAACCATCTGGATTTCCAGTAGATTAAGAGAGATGAGACACTGGACACTGTGGAGGGGTCGACCCCTTCCGAAACGGAAGAAATGGAATAGCACATGGTGGACTGGTAACACAGAAGCACCAGCCTCCCTAGCTAGAACAAGTGAATGAGCGACAAATGAATGTGAGACGACGGAATCAACGACCGCTGTACCATGGAGCTGATCGAGATGAGCCCTTTGAAGAAAGGGGCTGGAGGTAGCTCCCCGAAGACGAACACCAAAGGAAAAGGAATGGGGATGTACCATTGGGCCGTTCGGGATGAGCAACCCTTAGAAGGGCATAGTGTAACATGGATGGTGCAACAGGAAGTAGGGGTCACATGAACTCTGCATTTCCGCAAATGACTTCACATACCCCTACTCCTTCCATCATTACACAACGCTCGGTAAACGCCCCTCCCTGTTAGGCTGTGACGTCACGCAACAGGCGAGAACATGCAGCGACTATTGCTAGGCATTTGATACGATTGTGAGTATGCAGCAGGGAAGCGAGGTGCGTTTTCCGCTGTCCAGCTGAGGGTTTATAAGAGAAACCAGAATGCCTAAGGAGAAAAGTGAAATTCTATCAGTCGCAGAGAGGGTGGAAGGCTAGCAGTCGCCAAGTGCAATTGCGCATTAGGAGTCGGTTTCCAGCCTTTCGAAGAGATGAGGTGAAGTCCAGCAGCCACAAGTTGTTGTTGAGTTGTACTGAGTGAATAGCAGTGACTACAGCAGGAGAAGTAATTGTGATATTGCAGCTGGCAGTAATTTTGAAATTGTTAACTGTGTAAGTCTAAGAGCAAGTATGCAATAAAGTCACTAAGATCGAAAATGACTTGAAGTTATTTGTCACGTTACAATCCCCCAACAAGTGACAATATGTTCTGTGACATTTTGTTTTCAAGATACATGTCACCATTAAATGACCCAAGCTGTCAAATGATCAAGCCGTGGGTGGCTTGTAGATACAAGAGGTGTTCAAAGAGGCCTCCCACATATTCATGGCAGACAGCAGTTTCAGCATGTTGGCATTGACTGTTGTCACAGCTGCTTGAAGTCTTGGCATGAGATATTCAGTTGTCCTGGAAGGGACTGCATAAATGTGTTCCTTCAGGTGTCCCCACAAGAAAAAATCCATCAGAGTCTGATGTGGCAGCTGAGGAGACCATGCAGTTAGCCCCCCGATGTCCAGTTCACCTTCTTGAATGTGTTGATTTCAGCTGCTACCAAACATCATCTGTGTAGCGCTTAGGAGCTCCTTCATGCTGTAACAACAACCTCCACCTCACAGCTAGAGGCCCTTCTTCAAGCAGCTCTGGTAAAACAATTACCAGAAAAGCATGATATCATTGAGCATTCAGCCTGTCAGGCAGAAGAGGGCCGACAACAACGTCCCCAGTGATTCCAGTACTGACCCCTACTGTGCTACTCCTAGCATTGTGCTATGTATTGTTGTGTATATAACTGCTGAGAAGTATGTTACTCCATTTGATATGATGCATATGTAAAATCTGAGTGCCTCAAGGACAGGTGTTGTATAACATTTGTGGCTTGATTATTAACAAGGAGTCACACTTTGGAGTGCTTGTGCATGAATTTCATTTCACCGTATATTATTTTGAAAGTGGGATCAGATCAAGTCCCTTGATACTTTTTCTCCAAGTAGGCCCATTATACCGGCACTGGTTAATAGATGAGAGAAAGGGAGCACTTGATGAAATGATAATTGGCAGGGGAAACCAAAATACTGGAGTAAAACCACTACAAATCCCACATGAACTGGCTTGGTATTGAACCTGGACCACAACACATAGTTGATGAATTGTCCATGCATAAAAGTTCAGATAAATTACATTATAAATTTTTATTTTGTAAATCAAATTTTGTGTATTACACTGTATTACACAAAATTAAACTGCAATAACTGCATAGCACTTCATCTTACAGAGTAGATTAATGAAATTCCAGCATTCAGTAACCAAAAATGTTCAGCACTTCGCAACAAATACCATTTTTGTTCAGATCTTTACTCATTGTCTAAGACCACATATACCCCATGACTACTTAAAAAAAAATTTTAAATTCTCTTAGTGGAGGATGGAGTCCAACTGGGTGCACTTGGCACGACGGCCACTGATTGGCCTATTGTAGCCTGCCCCGGGTGATTATGATGATGGAGAATTTGGTGGAATGAAGATTGGCAGGGGAAACCGAAGTACTCCAAGAAAACCTGCCTCAGTGTCAATTTGTCCACCATAAATCCCACTTGACGAGACCCAGGATGGAACCCGGGCCACCATGGTGGGAAGCCAGTGACTAACAGCTTGAGCTATGGTGCTGCCCACCCCATGACTACATTGTTGTATGATTTTTATGTAATACGTATATTGAACTTAGGAATATTGGCTTTCTGGAGTCGTCTCACAATTACTGTCTTCACCATTCCGTACTTCATCTTCACAGAAGGATCTGGTCATATGGAAATACCGCTTTTGCTTCAACAGCACTTTAGGCAAACTCGCGGATGCCAACTTTGAATTGTATTTCTGTATATCTGCCTCTGTCACCCCCTCTCCACCACCTTGTATGACACAAATGTTAGAATATGTTGTATCTTATCAGCCTGTTAAAAGCTTCAAACATTTAAAGACATTGATGTAGTATATAATATTTCATATTCCATTCTGGTAAAAATTGTAAAAAGGTACTAGATTTGAAAATGGCAAGGCATTGCTGTTTTGCACTTTATGCATGCCTAAAAATATCTCACATTCTCTCTTCCAGGTTATGGAAATCCTTGATTCAGGATACTTCTTAGCTACACCACTGCAGTACACATTAGATTCTTTTGTTTCTGCCCCTACAGCCATGTTATTGTCTTATCATATTCCCCATTTCTAATTGAACATGTTAAAGTTATTGACTATCCTTTTCTTTGTTCATTAGCTGAGTACTGTTTTGCCAAAAGATGCTGCAAACTAGTTTTGTTTTTCTTTGCAGGCGTAAACCACAGAACCTGACTCCACCAGGAAGCAGTGATGGAGGGAGTTCAGGCAGTGGACAGTCTCCCACTAGTACTCACCCAGGCAGTCCTCCTTCAGCTATCTCCTCCTCATACAACATGAAGAGGCCAGGATATATTGATGGAGCAGATGGTCTGCCAACTAAACGCAAGCGCATCTCTCATTACTGCAGCAAACCAACAGAACAGGCACCTGTCATGGCCAGGTTACCAGACTCAAGCCAACAGCCACGCAGCACACCTGCAGACTCATCATCATCATCATCATCATCACGACCTGATGATTTCTTTCGGCATAAGGACAGGGACAAAAGTAGGGATGTCATGAATACGAACCCTCGTAGTAGAGAATATGGTGGCAATAGAAGTAGTAATGGTGGGGGTGAGAGTTTGCTCAGGAATAACGGATACAGCAGTCAGTCAGTAATGTCATCGATTGTGGACGGGAAGTGGAGAAATGGGCCCGAAAATGAGGAAAATGATGAAAAACGAAGTGGCAGTAGTGCTCAAGGAGGCTATGATAGCAGTGTAGTGGCCAGCAAGGCTCAGTGTGAATCAGTGGCATCTAATCCATCTAGTGTTAGTGGTGTTAGTGGCAGCACTAGAGTGACATCTGCATCAGTGGATGATTCCTCTACGTGTTGGAACAGATCAACAGAGAATGGAGTGCTCAGTCAATCAACGAGCAGCCGAGGTCATGGAGGTCATCATGACAATCGCAACAATAGATGGACAACTCGGGTTTCGTCAACAACTCAGAACAGTTCTGCCGGTGGTTCCAGTCCTGAGAGTCAGCTGGAGAACATGGACACAGGAAGAGAGAAAGAGGCTAAGGAGAAAACTTCTACAAGTAACAGTTCAGAATACCCAGAATATATTTTGTGAGTATAAAACATAATTTTTGGCTGGTGTATGAAAATTTAAAATTAATTTAATTCATGCATAATACCTGTTGCCACTATTGTTCATTGGTACTTCATCTCCCTTAAAGTACTGTATTTACCTGGATCTAAATCACACTCTGGAAAAATGTGTATACTTTTACATCACATCTATGAGCCCATTGTCTAGAAAATGTGGGAACCTCAACATCTCACAACCCTATATCCCTCCACGGCATGTTACAGTGATACCTGTACTTTTTACATCAACACAAGTAATAGTCAGAACAACTCAGAATAAGCAAGTTTTGAGTTGCTTTGTGAAGTTACATTTATTGCTGAAAATACTAATTAAATTATTGGGTTTGATGAGTAGCTCTAATAACACCAGACAATTAGAACTCCGTTAGCTGGTAACATTAGTTTGAACTGAGTTTGCATAAGTGTATGTACCTTTACTGGATGTAGGTCACTATTTCTTTAAAAACTTATAAGCCTCATTCTGATTTTAAAAGTGTTAATTTGGGAGGATAATTGTGGCTTATGTTCAAGCAAATTGGTGCCTGCCAGGTCAGGGGATGGGAAAGATGGCATAACATTCTGGTATAGCATTGCACAATTTAAGAAGTGTACAGCTTCACATTTTCATGGTGAAGGAATCACATCCCTTTACTTAGTTTGGGGCTTTTTTTCATGGATAATTCACCAAAATTTGAACATAAGGCTTTAGCATATATTTCTCCAGTTTCTGTAATGCTTCATGGGCTGCAACATAGAAGGTAGGTGCCTTCATAATAGGAAAGAGTGTAAATTGTTCCCTGGCAGATGTTACTGAAATTAACTTTATGTGTCATTGTTTGCCAGGGATGGCGTTTAACAGCTATACAGAACGCTTAGCAGAATCACTGATACTGTGTATATGTGTGTGCAGTGACAAATGGCAGAATTTAACTTAATGTGACATGCCAGTTTTTGGACTATAATGATGTTAATTTATTGAGTTAAAAAGATAAACGCCACAAAGTGAAACACAAAAACTCCATCATCTAATAGTAGGGAGGATGGTATAGCAGTAAACACAGAAAACTAAGTACATTAAAGTCCCAGAACTCTCAACCAACTGGCTAGAATTCCCAAGAAAATCATCGTTTATATAAACTATTCAGAAACAAGTTTGCAGTGCACATAAGTTCACCTACCACTCAATAGTTATCCCAGCTGCCACTGGTAGCACCATCTAGTACCATCCTCAGGCAGGCACCATTACAATAGAGGCTAGTTAAATTTGTGATCATGTTACAGTGTATTTATCCAATATCTTTTACCCGTAAGATAACTACATTACCGAGGAAGATGCCCGCCAAAGAACTAAAGCAGAAATACGTTGCTTTGACTTTGAACTGAGTTTCTGTAAGAAGTTCTCATTTAACCAGCAGATCCCATTTCCCATACATGTCAGGGAGTTTACTGTTTATTGTATGTTCCTGTCTCATCATCACAAAGCAAGACAATGTGATGATATTGGAATAGCAATTAAGTCCTATGAAAATGTTGTAAGGTTGAAATCAGGGATTGAAAATTTGTGCATATCTGATAGCCAGACACATATTTTGGTCATCAGGAAGAGGCAGAGCAGCATTTTATGAGTACCTTGGTGTGACTTCTGCTTTTGAATGGTACCAAGATTCATTTCTTCCTGTCACACACTAGCCAGGCATGAAATGATGGTAGAAATCATTGAACTGAAAGGAAATATTAATTGTTATGACTTACTGATCATGTTGATCATAACCTTCTTTGGATGTAGTTCACCATTTCCTTTCTAACACAGGTTATCGAATGAGAATTCCAGAACTCCATACATGGCCTAATGGCCAAGTAGAAAATCAGCTGCCTTCCAAAATGTTTCAGTCTCCACTGGCAGTCAGGCCACTAACAGTTTTTCTCACTCCTTGATTCTCATAGTTGAGAATGATAGTAAGGTAAAGTAAAGGGTAAATTTATCTCTGTGCTCAATAAGTTAAGCACCATGCTATGATGATTTGTGGGGGCATGGTGGTATAGCTCCACTGTTGTTGAACTCAGTACTTGGTGGAGATGAACGGTCATCTTCATGCCCTTTCTGCTTTGCCCTTGTGGAAAGATGTCCCAGTACCCATTGGTTAGGAGGGTGGGTGGGCCCAAGAGCTGGTCTGGATGCTGTGGAGTAGAGAGAAATCTCTTACCCCTACTGGGATTGAACCCCAGCCATCCATCCTGTGGCCTATTGCTATACCAACTGAGCCATCCCAGCTCCTATGATAATAATAGTGATAATTAAGAATTACATTCCTGAAATAAATTGAGAAATGATTAAATTTGAGGATTGTGACAACCAGAAAAGGCCCCTGAAAATGGCCAAGTAGAGGCTGAAACATGTTGGTTAAAGCAAATTCTCACATATCTAAACTCTGTGTTGTATCTGCCGTTATTATAATAATACAGAGTGTTTAAAAGTACATGGCATAACTTCAGGAATGAGTTCCTCATATGTAAGTAAGAAGAGTAAAGTAAAGGTATCCCTGTAACAGGCCATGGAGGCCCATAGGATTGTGAGATGGTGAGGCTCACACATTTTCCAGACAATCAGCTCACAGATGGTGGTGAGGTTGTCAGCCTTATGCACTGGCTGCACTTCATCCCTCAGGAAGATTTCTGGTACTCATTTCTGTTAGAGACTCAGTTGACCCCAGGGCCATAATGCAGCTGGAAGGATTAGGTCAGTTGAAAAATCCAATGACCTCATCTGGGCTTGAACGTGCGACCTTTCGGCTTGTAGCATAGTACCTCAACCAACTATGCTACCATGTACCCCCTGTGTTCCTCATCTGTAGATAATAAAAACAGTTTCATCATCATCATCAGTAATCTGTCAAGACGACAGGTCCACAGTCTCTTTCAAAACAATTCCTCCACTTAATGCGATCTAGAGCTTTCTCCTTCAAATGACAGTATCCTCTTCTGTCCCCAAGGTCATCCAGCATCTTCTTACGTCTTCTTCCTCGTCTTCTTGTCACTTCTATCCGCCCATCTATCTTTCCTTCGATAGCTTCTTTTAGAAGGCAGTTTCTGCGTAAAACATGACCAATCCAATTAGCCTTCCGTTTTCTTATTTCATGTAGGATATTCCTCTGCTCACTGACTCTAATTAACACTTCTTCATTTCTCACATAATCGGTCCAACTGATCTTCTCCATTCTTCTCCAACACCACATTTCGAAACTTTCCAGATGTTTCTGATCTACTGCCCTAAGTGTCCATGTTTCAGCCCCATACAGAGCTATGCTCCAAATGTAGCATTTCACTAGTTTCTTCCTCAAATTTAAGTCCAATTTGCTGGTAAAAAGATTCTTCTTCTTGCTAAATGCAGCTTTTGCCATGGCAATCCTGGATTTAATTTCACAAGTACACCTTCCATCATCTGTTAACAAGCTACCCAAATATTTAAAACATTTCACATTCTAAAAACAGTTTATAGGTCCAGAAATGCATAGACTTTCTAAAACCGCTGAATGATAAACTGAATTTCGTAACTACCGCAGATAGTTTCCATCATTCACTACATTAAGGTGTTCGTGGTATCAGTTCAGCACAATCTTGGAATGTTTCCAAGTCTTAATAGGAGAAGTGTACTGTAATTGTGTGTTAAGCGTGTGGTGATTGCAGTTTGTTGAGACGATGTACTTACATCAAGAACTAGCCAGTATGCGTTATGTGTATGGTTTGGCAGACAGTAATGCTGTGGTGACTCATTGTTTGTGCCAAGAAAGGCATCCAGGGCGAAGATGTCCAGATAAGAAAACATTTGTAAGTATCCATCACCGCCTTTGTGAACATGGGAATTTTGCACCTCGTGTTACCAACGGGGGGACCAAGCTCTATGACTCCTGAAGTATTGGAGGATATTCTTGATGTTGTGAATGAAACTCCTGAAATCAGCACCCGAAGGGTATCAGTGCAAGTGGATGTCACTCATTCAACTGTCTGGAGAGTGTTACTAGAACAACAGCTGTATCCCTACCATCTGCAGCATGTACAGGCCTTGTCACTACGAGACTACAATGTATGAGTAACATTGTGCCAGTGGTTCTTACAACAGTGTCATACAAATTCTGACTTCCCTGCCTTTGTGATATTTACGGATGAAGCACAGTTCACAAGAGATGGAATCCAGAATATTCAGTCGCCATCTGCGGGCAGATGAAAATCCACATGCAATTATTCCGTCACATCGCCAGCAGCTGTTCTCCATAAAAATCTGGGCCAATATTTGTGGTGATAATATATTTGGACCCCACATGCTTCCAAACAGGTTTACAGAGCAGAATTACATGCCACTCATCATCTATTGAGAACTGCACTTCATGCATGATGGCACTCTCGCAAATTCAGTTTTGTTGCCCGAAGTACTGGAATCAAAAGTTTCCTGGTCGGTGGATAGGTAGAGGTGGACCGTTTGCCTGGCCTTCATGTTGCCTAAAGTATCGGAATCAAAAGTTTCCTGGTCGGTGGATAGGTAGAGGTTGACCAGTTGTCTGGCCTTCATGCTCACCTAATTTAAGTCCACTGGATTTCTACTTGTGGGGCCATTTAAAGTCATTAGTGTATTCATCTCCAGTAGATGATGTGGAAGCTCTCCGAAATGAAATTGTGGCAGGTTTTCAGACAGTAAGCAAATGCAAGGAATTTTCGATTGTCTTTGGGGGGCAATGAGACATCAAAGTGAGGCCTGTGTTTAGGCAGGAAGTGGACCATAAAAACTTGGGAACTATGCATTGCTGGACCTATGCTGATATAAACTATTTTATTGCTGATGTATGAGGAAATCATTCCTGAAGTTATGCTACATATTTTTGAAACACTCCGTATGTAATCTTGTTATTACATTGCTTATCATCTGTGATTGTTAAAAACCAAATGATGTAACATCAGTAGGCTGAGAGTATTAAAGCTTGGTTTTGGAAGTACCAGTTTGGTAAGATGTATTCCACAATCTCAGAATTCTTCAGCTGCATAAATAATTATCCTCTTCTTTAGTATATTTCCATATTGTAAATAATATCTGACTTCAAGTAATGATGTATTCAGTTCTTTTATTGTAATCTGCATTCGGTAGTAGTTTGAAAATGGGTTAAAGCATATTGTTAGCGCCTAACACTGAATTCTGTTTGGTTAGCTAACTTGAATGAACATTAATACTGCATATTTATGAGTTCTCACATAAGAATAAAAGTACAGTAATTAATGTAAAGGTAAAGGAAATAATGTGTAAGACTGTAAAACATTTCTGTTACCTCAGTAACAGAATTTCATTGCCTCATTATAGGTATAGAAAGTAAATTAATCAGATTCGTATGAAAAATTGAATTCACCAATGAAGCCATTCAATTTGTTAAATTTATAAAATAAAAATATTGTTAAAGTCATGCCACCATTGCTGTGTTGGTGACATACAGTATTTTTTATTTAAAAATTTGTAAATTATAGCTCAGTGCAATCTTGAAAATTTTATAACCTTTACTTCAGTAGAAATTGAAAATTATAGTGAGAATTAATCTACCAGTAGAAGATAAAGGAAAGAATATGATGCAACCCCCGTTTAATGTTCCTCAATTTGTGGTCTACCCTCATTTAATTAACTTTCAGTTATCTGAAATCAATGTCAATGTTACATTTCTTACATCTAAGATTTTCTTGAGTTTATTGTTCATATCCACTGCTCCCCAAAACCGTATAACTGTTGGAAATGTAATTGTAAAGTCTCTGTATTGAAGAGAAAATTGTGGCCTTTTTAGAAAAACAGGCTGCCAGAAGTTGGGCCGTAATTGATGATACAAAATGTGTACATAGGTGATATTTTTTTACTGGCTAAACTTCAGACAGTATGTAGAACTGTAAATATAGCAACTGGCAAGAGAAAAGAGAGATTTAAAATTTGGAAAAATAAATTTGCTTTTCCTCCCTGTTGTGTAATAATGGAAATTTGTCTTTATGAAACAAGAATTTAATCAAAACTCGGCAGATGAAATGAAGTTCCTATGTTGAGAATGAAGCATTTTATTAAATTAGAGTGAAAATCAAATGTGGAAAGTAACCATCCCACTGACCATATGTCCTCTTGAGAATCTAATAGTTTCTCAACTACTCAAGAAATTTCCCCCTTTTATGGAACCAGAATGTTTAGTAATGTGTTCATAGGATCCTGCCATCCTATTTCTTTAAGATCCATTTTAATATTATCCTTCTGGCTGTGCATACATCTTGCAAGATGTTTTCCAACCAATCAGTCATAAGACCTTAAAAGTTTTCTCCTGCAAGGAAAGCTGCTAGACTGTAGAGATAAATGGTTGAATAGCCTCACATATTTGGTGTACCAGAAACATTTTTATGAACCATACTGGCAGTAGATGTGAGTAAACACATGAAATGGTGATCAGCAAGTTATTTCCCATTTAAACGATTATGTTACTGATTATAATGAATGTTCTGTAAAGGAGACTGTTTGCTTTCTCGTAGGAATTATAGTTCAATACGTGACAATGAGCAGCGCAGGCGATATAAGGCCGACTTCACTGCGGACTATAGTGAGTACAGAGACCTTCATGCTGAGGTGGAGAAAGTATCAAAGCGGTTTGCTCAGCTTGAAGAGAGGTTACGACAGGAAGAACGTGATAGCCCTACCTGGAAGGTAATTCAGTCCAGTAAAGATAATTCGCGATGAGTATTTACTGTGGAGGGGGTTTCGTTATTCGTTTATTGCTGGTGCAAGAGAAAATAGATGGCGCTTTACTCAGTCCTACTCAGTGTAAGGCCCGAGTATTTGTGAAGGAAATGAATCTTTTCACTATAAACAAGAGATTTTTGCAGTTCCTTTTATACAACATTGTTGTCCATAAGGACTTGTATTTTATTGCATGTCATCTGAAAGGGTTTGTTCTTTCAGCAGCACATGTTAGCGACGTCCTGATTTAGTGTTCCTGCCTTTAATGAAGTGCATATGTAATGAATATTTTCCTGGTCCCAGCCAATACCCCATATTAACAATTTATTATTTTCCCATATTTGGTGAATTTCGATTTTATAAATATCAACGTTTAGTATGGGAAATTTTTTTACCTCGAAAACTTAACACCTCAGTTTAGTGTGACTGCGGTCAGAACAACAATGAATATTTATATTTCTGCCAGAAGTTGGTACCATACATCCATAATCTTTGGTGAATGGCATCACCTATTGGAAACACATGCTGAAGTCACACAATTTGGAACATCGTAGGTGCTTTGGTTCTCAACTGAGGTTCCTACAGTGTTTATTTCATGTATCATTAATTATTTTAGAAATGAGTTTGATATTATTGTATAGTTGTATTTATTTCTGTAAAAACAGTTTCTTCCTTTCAGCATTTATTTCATGGTAACTACTTATGTTAATAAATGATTTTGTTATAATTATATGAAGTTAAGTTTCATAAGAAATTAATCTGTTTCTTGATGCGATTTTGCTTAATTATTCTTAAAGTACATTGTAATTCTTCACCATTGTTAGTGTAGCACATATACTTGAATCATCCTGCAAGCAGACATCTTCCAAAATGTCTTTTCTGTAACATGATTAAAGGGGCAGATTATCAGGCAGGAGTGAAGGAGTGAAGGTATGACAGGAAATCTGTATTCACCCGACAGAAGCTAGTAAACAAACTAGGGGTTGGACTTAGGCACTGTCATAAGCAAATCTTTTGAACATGAGCTTTATGTCAACATTGTGATCTGAAACTAGCCATAGTCACGTTTTGCTGTCTTCATCTTGTCTATCAGAAGTAGCTGAAGACATGCAGATACATCTCTTGTTACATTGTAGTTAAGGTATAAACATCTTATCCAAGAGCTGTATGACTAATGTGTAACACGTTAAATATCAGAGAGAAACTGTTCTCCTGGATGGAAAAGACAAAAATTTGTTTCTGCATCAAGGCAGAGGCTTCTGTAAACTGTTATAAGGGAGGTTTTCACGGCTAATGCCAGAAATTTATTTGTTTTACTTAGTTTTGTATGTATTTAATAGTGTGATCAATAGCTTGGACTGTGTAGTGTCAAATGGTAGGATGGTTATGGAATAATGGATTGGAGAGGATGCAGAAGAAGGTGGTCATGGCCTAATCTGAATTACTGTCCTGGAATTTTCCAAAGGACTGAAGACGTTTAATCTGGATAGCTGTTCCCTGAGCTAACATTTGAACCTGGAACCTCCCAAATAGGAAGCAGAGATCCCTACCCACTCAATCACAATTTTCAGCTGATTGGTAATATGTAAGATGAAAGAATGTAACATATGCAGTCATTCTATATATTTTTAATTCACTTCTAAACCTTGTATTTTATTATAATCATAATCTTTTGCAGATTTTTAGCTTACTTTCTTACCTGGAAGACAATAAAATATAAGCACATGAGATTACCATTGTGTATGTGTGTGTGTGTGCGCGCGCGCGCGTGCGTGCATGTGCATACATGCACATATATCTCGCCCCCTCTCCTTCTCAATATGTTCGCCAGTTGGCTGATTTTCATGAATTTTATGCCACTGGAAGCCATTCCAACACCGTACTTTTTTAATTTTCTGCAATCTGTAGTAACACCACAACAATCACCTGTCCATGTGCTTGACTAATTGAGGACTATGCTATGAAGGCATATGAGGGAGTATGTGGTAGCATAGGTGAATGAGGCACTCTGATACAAGCCAAAAGGTTGCGGGTTTGATTCCCGATGAGGTCATTGGATTTTACACTTGACCTAATCCTTCCAGCCACACTATGGCCCTGGGGTCAACACAGCCTCAGACCGAAATGAGTACCAGAAATCTTCCTGAGGGATGAAGTGCAGCCATTGCATAAGGCTGACAACCTCAGCACCATCTGCGAGCTGATTATCTGGAAAATGTGCGAGCCTCAACATCTCACAACCTTATGGGCCTCCACGACCTATTACCACCTTTAGTTGTAAAATAAGAGCAGTGCTAGTGCAACTTGCTTTAGAGTCTTGAAATTATATATGATAATAGATCTTGAAAAAGAAAAAAGGCAACTTTTGTTGAGGTAACATTTTTGTAGAATGTGAAACATGGTGGTCATTCAAAAATGCCTTTAGCTTTTGGTTTGATAGCAGTAAATAATTGACTATTGGAGGTAACTGTGTGAAATTTGGTACAGAGATAGATCATAAGCATACATATGTATTATGTATGAAATATTCTGTATGGATCAATAGTTACAAACACGACAATGATGCAAAACTTTGAGGTTATGTTGGATTTGCCACTTAGTTCACGCTGGTTTCTTCCTTGTCTTATTCTTTAACCCCAAGGCAATATATTCCTCTCAAATGTTGGCAGACTTGTACCAAACTATCATACACTTCTTTGAAGTTATATCCATCAAATTTGACTTACATACTTTATACATAAGTAATAAGTTCTGCACAGAACTAGATTAAAGTGACAGTAACAACATTGGTGGTGGGGTAATAATAATAATGATGATACGTTTATGATAGTATTAGGGTAATACATCAGAGGTCAAGAATGATGGAACTATACCTCCACTTCCCATACATCTTCATGGCATGGTGTGTAATTAATTAAGTGCAGGGACAGCTGTACCTTACCTTTACGTTATGGTTCTTGAAAAGCAGAATGACGTTTAGTCCATTACATTTCGTCAATCACATGGTCAGAATTGCAATGTTGATCTTTCTAGTTATGTAATAAAGTATTGCCCATGATGTCTGCATTAGCTTTGTGGATGTACAGTGTCATGTGCTTGTATGAGATGAAGATGCGCGTTTGTGTGCTCATGCACTCACGCACGCACACATAGACTATACTTGTATATGGCTTAAGGTTAAACATGAAGCTGAGAACATAATGTCATTTTTTTTTTATTTTGTAGGCCATCAAGAACCAAATAGTTAAAGAATACCAGGAAAACAAGCGCGATCTCAAGTTCCAAGAGGCAAAGCGTAGGTTTCAGTACTTGCATGAGAAGTTGTCATATATAAAGCGCTTGGTGCTGGAATACGACTCTGCAGTCGCCTCGGGTGGTGATCATTACTGACCCTGGCCTCCCCTGGCTCCGACCCCGGTGCCACCACCACTCTCCTTGCTGCCTGCTGCCACCCCTCTCTGCCAACGACAACTACTTCATGTGAGAAGACGAAGAAGGAATCTCGGGGGTTAAGTTTTATTATGCAGTTGATTACCACCCTCACTCAATCTCACCACCAACTCAAACACCACTACCACTGCCATCCCTGCCACAACCATTACATACTTGTATTAGCAGTTTTTCCAAATAAGAGGTGATGTTTTTCTTTCCTTCTTTCTTGTATGTGAGGCTTATTGCCATTACTTGTTTTATGTTCTGCTTGAAACACATTTAGTTTTTTATGCAGTGCTTAAACTGAAAGGAAAGGGAATAGTGTAGTGCAGTGCACTTTGGAAGTGAAGTTAGTTGCTGACCTTTTCATAAAATCGAAATATATTTTTCATTTGAGAGAGAGCAGAGTATACATTTACATATGACCCCTCTTGATTATTGCCATCTAGGGTCCTGATATTGATACAGCACTTACACATAAACATTCATCCTCTTCTCATTGTGCTTCTTAGCGCTCTTTCTTATTTCAGCTGTTACACTGTCATAACGAGTTTTAACAAATTAAACCTGCAGTTGGATTGGTATAGTTTGTAGAGAGACAGCTGTATAACTTCAAATTAATTCTGACATACACCTCAGGAACTGGGAAAGTGGAAGTAGGAAGTGTAGATACATCTATTTCCTTGAAAATGTAATGCTAATTCCAACCATCAAGGGACTGGTTTCAAATTTGAATTAAAAAATTTTCAATCCTAAATTTCAAAATATAACTTTGTGGACTTTCTTTTATTTTCACTGTTATGATTAAGTTTTATATCTTACCTTCCATTGTTTCCTTTCATTTCAGTTTAGGGCGTGTATACTCAGTTGTGGCTGAACTCCACAGAGTTGACTGTGTCATTTCTCCCAGTATATTTGTTTTTAGCTGTTCTCTTGACATTCTCTACTGTCTTACAGTATGTTTTCATTACAGTGATATCACCCCCCCCCAGTAGTTCTTTATTGAATATTGCTATGACATAAGTCCCTGTTCCTAATATACCAGTGCAGACAACCCTGGAGTCAATCAGGGGGAGGTATGGGTATTTTGCAGCATGGCCTGCAAACCAGTAAAAATTTTTAAATGACACACAGATTAAAATGTCAATGCCAGCCTTGCTCTCTTCGTATTATGTTTTTCTCTGTCTTCACATACTGCAGCAGGCAGTGTGTTATCACCAAAATTAATTGGGGATGTTTTGCTAGTGGCTTAGTTTGGGCGAGAGGGCTGATTCAGCAGGACACAGCCATTTGTTAAATAAACCATAGTCACATTGTTGTCATGACAGGAAGATAATGAAAATTTAGTTACCATATCACTCCAACTTTATAAGCGTTTCCTCTCGAAGTTTGTGCTTCCATTTTTGTCTCTTAATATGGAAAAGAATGCTTCCAGTGAAATTACATAGCATCAGGTACACTGTGTGTATATAAACATTCGGGGGGAACTCGTTCCCATGCCCTTTTCTTCAGTAATACCGTGTTAGAATAAGTAGAGTATAGTAGAACAGGCCATTATGTGGGAATCCATGCACAATTATTATAATTTAAAAGTTTCCTTTCTGCTAAATGAGAAACAAATTTTGAGGACACGAATATTTGCTTTAGTATCTGTGGATTTGCTTTATTTTCATGGAATTAGGAGAATACAGGAATACAGGGACTAGATTGTAGTGATTGAATGTGTGAGATTCCATGAGAATATTTACGAAGTAGTTGGCTTAGAAGTTTAATTCCACTTCTGAACACACAACATTAAATGAAATATATGTAATCCAATTCATTGTGCCTGAAGATTATAACCCTTATATGCCAAGACTGATATAGCACAAGATAAACCAGTTGCATGAAGTGTCGGTGTTGGTGGGATTTATCAACCTTCTCCACTATATCTGATATTTTCTAATATTAAATTTAACTATCCACTGGTCTTAAGAAATTGTGCCACTGATAGCAAGAAATAAGTTTCATTCCTAAAGATTACATAGCAGTCTTACTAAAAATTATATGCTATTTTTGCATCTGTATAAGATCTTTGGAGACTGGCACTTAAAGGACTGAAGAAAATGTCTTAATGTTTGTAAATTTACAACAAAGAAATTCAGTATGTAAACCCACAACACATAGTTGCATTTTTACATGGTCATTGTTTATGCAGTTTTGCTGAATTCCTGAAAGATGTCATTATGCAGATTGCCTGGTGTGAAATGTAAGTGTTATTCAACAGCATTGATTAATTTCTCTCTCTATATATATGTTGTCATTTAACTCACATTGATCTGCTTAATCTTCAGAAACCTGACACTTTTAAAATTACATATAAAGATGCACTGCTGGTTAATGTATTTTCAAAACAAGCTGATCTGTGGTATGGAAAAGACAAAGTGCAATTTTCACTACAGAGGTAGAGATGTAGTCCAGTTTGATTTTTTAGAGTTTGTACACACCCAGAATAACTTTGCTTATTTTGGAAAGGTTTTATTTAAGTATATAGTGAATGGTAGGCAAAGTGCTGCAGCAACAGTGTTAGTTAGATTTGTCACTTTGTCACTCAATTATCTCTGGCTGTGTTGTGGACAAATGTGCGAGTGAATCAGTGAGCAAGTGAGCAAGTGTGAGCAATTGGAAGGAGTGCCGTGAGATCACCTAGAACTACCATACTATACATGTTATATTTTTGACTGTGATGTTTTTTGATGGATGCTCATTCCTGTGGCTAAATGCCACATACCTACAGTAAATTTTCTTCAACTGGCGCCAGCACAAGAAAGAAAATAATATATCCTGCCATCGTTGCCAAAATTAGGAAAGAAAAATAAAGCAAACTTTAAATGATGTATGCAATTATTGCTATTCAGAGTTATTTGCTTGGTTGTGGAAGAGATTATATCCAGAGAAGTTATGTTCTCTCATCTTGTCCATCTCCTGTTGATGAAGCCTATTTTCTTCCTACTTACAACAGAGAAGGGATTAAGGAGATTTTTTTTTTTTTTGCATTATGGCAACTGTGCTTATGTTACTGTATACATAGATAAGACGGAAACAGATGTTTCCAATGGCCTCAGTTTACATCTGTGCCCTGGCCTGAATACTTGGTGACGACCGGATCGATCCCTGACTTAGGCTTTTAAATAACTGTATAGTGTTTTATAAGAATACCACATATAATAATTAATATTAATTTTGTGTTTTTCATTATTGTGTTCTGCTTTATGAAATTTTGCAAGAGAAAGTCCAAAAAAATACAACTTTTTTTAGTCCAGGGGTTGTGTAATTACTACATACTTTACAACAACATCGGGATGTCTACTTGAAGTTAGCACATCAGTGCAGAGTTGTGGAACTCTGTGATCATGATGTGATGACCTAAAAGAGTTACATTCTGTGTTGATGATGTAAATGGGCTGGGTGTGAAGTTACAATTAGTGATTTGTACACTGTGCATGTGCAGATTTAAGATGATGATGATGCTTCGTTGCTTCTTAATGGAAGTTTAAATATTAAAGATCATGTCAGTCCAAGCAGCTGCTGTATATGAATTTCATAAGATCTTTAGTTTTAGAATTTTTAATTAGTTATTTATTGTGAGCTTCTATAAGCTTAGGTCTTCTCCCTGCTTCTGAGATTCAAGATTCTCATGATGATGACTATGAAAAATGCCGTCTTCTGAGATGTGGCTCTGTGTAGGCTGATAGAAGTTTACCAGTGTTTTGGATGAATGTACTGCCTCCGTCTGCTACCCTGAAAATGGAAGCACTACTTTGTTCCAAAACATTTGTAAACTTTCAGACTGTCACATCACATCCCAGAAGATGGTGTATTTCCTTACTTATTTGATAGCAGGAGGCACATTATTCTTGTTAATTGGTTAATTGTGAAGAATGTTAGTAATTTTATTAGATAACCAGAGACAGATTTAAGAATGCATAAGATATATAAAAAATAGAAGTTTGGCTTCTGGTGTTTGTACTTAACAGATGCAGGTCATATGCGAAAGAAAGCAAGTAGTGTGGAATTCATGGGCAGAATTTTATCTGATTCTAGTGATAACATTGCATGAGATTGCTAACATTTTATACTTTCATGATATTAATATATTTATGGGTTTTGGGGGGAGATTGTAATGCATATTTTGTCAAACTGTATTTATACTGAGAATGGGTTTTACACGTATAGACTTTGGAAAGTGTTGCATCTGTTGGCTGAATGAGTTTTGTCAGCTCTTGTCAGTGGATTTGTGTTAAGACTGTATTCATTAACATCTTGAATATTGGATCAAATACTCTCATGGGTCTTCTTTTTTTACTGGTGGTCAGTAAAATGGCTTATTTATGATTTTCTGGGCTATTTTAAAAGCAGGGAGTAGCTTTATAGCTTGCATTTGTTAAGCTCTAAGTTAATAACACAGTTTGTTTCAGATGCAGTGTACTGAAGCACATTTTTTAGTGTGTAGTTCAATTCAAATTTCATGTGAATCAAAAAACTGTATTCCATAAGACTTTATAACTAAAATATCATTTAAGAAATAAGGTTTCATTAGTGACATGTTTACACACAGTATTTTTAAGGTGGTGATGAGCAGAATATTATTAGCCCAATAAATAGAGTAAATTCATCTACATCATTCATCTGCATTACCGTGTAATACCAGCAACAGAGTTTATGAATTAAAGGTGACATTCCATAGGATATGTCTTAAAAGCTCCTCTTTGTTCAAAGTGAACTCTTTTAGGTTAATGTTAAAATTAACACATGGGAAACACCATGTAGTTGGGTAACTTGTTGTAAAAAAATATGGAGTAGATAGTTTTAGTTGTGAAACATAAAGTTACTAGTGGCAGAAATTATGATCTAGGAAGTTTGGTAGATTTGTACTCACTTCTTGGAGGAACATGTTGAACATGTTGCCTCATTTTCAGATTAGGATTGTTCCTCTTTTGTGCTGAAGATGAAAGTAGTACATTCCTCCAATTCATTGGTGTCCATCTGCCAGGTCCCATGGCATCATATCCTACAAGACCATTATCTTCAAAGTATCGATTGTTTTTGTAAAGATCTAAATCAGAAACATTCTGGTAGCAGTAATTTAAGTGTAAATGTACATAAATGTGTTTAATATCTGGACTGCCTGTGGCACTTCATCAAATGTTACCTTTCATTCATTGGTTTAAGACAGTGTGATGCTATTTAACATGGACAGGTTATGGTTTGGTTAAATCCCTGTATTTTAAACTCAGAAGTGCTTTGGTTATGTTTTCATTCTTGAAATCTGCTGCTGGACTGAATATAGATCCTAGGATATATGAATCATTATTTTCATCTTAAAAATTATATTTATATTTCTAATTGTTCTTCCTCTTGCCAGTGCATGGTCCTCAGTCGGCTCCACCCTGCTGTAGTGCTATGTTGATGTTGCAGCTTGAAGCTGCAGTCCCAATAGAACTTAGCAGGGAGCTAAATCTGAATGTAAGATATGTAAATAGTATGTAATATACTACCCCCTAGTCTACATGCATAAGCACAGTGTACATTGCTTGTTGTTCCCAAGTGGCAAAATGATTTGTTACATTGAGCTGGTTAATTAATTTATTTGAATTGTAAAGGTTATGATGATGTATGTTAATAGGTAACAAATTATATCAAATTCTTTGAGTTGATAATTCATAATTCTTAAACAGGAGGATTGAAACTGCATGTAAACTGGATGAAAGTTTTCATCGATTTCCTTCCATGCATGAAAACTAATTCAAGTCAGCAGATTTTCCTTCAGTATTTTCTTGCATTTAAATATGTAATTAAGGTGTACACTTCAAAATTTGTAGTTCGGAATATGATTCTGCATATCGGTTTTACCCTTGGGGTAATTGTTTACAATATTATATTTAAGCATCCTGTTGCACTCTACACGATAAATGATACAAACTCTGTCCCAAGTGCAAACAATATATATTATATGTCTTTGATCTTGCTCTCTCCTACAGTACATGTTTCGGCCTCTAACGGCCATCATCAGGTGTATACTCTTACGTTGCTGCCACACTGAACCCAGTCTAAAATTTAACATTTAAAAAACACATTGTTATTTTCTTCGTTATTAAACATCTACCTCGTTGATATCTGTCTGGTATGTAGATTATTTTGCACACGTCAATTTTGATTTTCCTGTAGTAGCACTATAAAATCTTTAGTTATAATTTTAAATCCTTTAAAATTTTTCTCTAAATTTTAAATTTAAAATTGTTAGGGTTACTCGCCCTATGTCTAAAGTGCTGCAGCANGATTTTAAAATTATAACTAAAGATTTTATAGTGCTACTACAGGAAAATCAAAATTGACGTGTGCAAAATAATCTACGTACCAGACAGATATCAACGAGGTAGATGTTGATAATAACGAAGAAAATAACAATGTGTTTTTTAAATGTTAAATTTTAGACTGGCTTCAGTGTGGCAGCAACGTAAGAGTATACACCTGATGATGGCCGTTAGAGACCGAAACATGTAGCGTAGAAGAGAGCAAGATCAAAGACATATAATATATATTGTTTGCACTTAGGACGGAGTTTGTATCATTCATCTTAGGGTAATTTTAATCAGAAAACATGCTAACCAGTTTCTGTTACATGGCATAGTCTTTGGACATGAAGGAACTTTGATGATAAAAAATGTATTTTATACTACTTGGAACAAAAGTTGTCCACATCACTTTACATAATGAATGCGTGTATGGTGACATGGTTAAACCCTTTCATTGTTGTCAGAAATTAAATTTTCAAAGAATTATTAGGTACAAGGAAAGACATGATTTAAAACTGATAGATATGTGAAATTCTTTGTATACCACCAAAACATATTCTGTTTCATGGACATTGTAATGTAAAGGGTTAACCAATACTTGTGATTTTGAGTTCATTTAAATTTAACGCAAATATATGTACACATTTCAACAAATGAAAGTCACTTGGCACTTGTATCAATTATTGAAAGTGTTCATGAAATATCAGATTGTGTTGAATGTCTTATACATGTTTCATTTCAATGTCAGATGGTTTTCCTTCAAACATACTTCTGATACAGTGACTAACAGAGTAGATTCTGCACATGTAAGTAGTAAATGCAATTAAGCCACCATTTAAAACAATGATTTAAGAAAAATGCAGTTTTTCTGTTAAACATACTGTGAGATATTTATTAGGACATCCAACTTATTAATTGGTATACCTGATTACAAAAAATGCCACTTTCAACATGAAAATAATTTTATTCAGTTGTGTCAATGCCTTTGTTCTTCTTTGAAGTGTGAGTCAGCAGTGTTAAACAGTGTTAACTACTGAAGCATTTTGTATCTTCCAGATGTAGCTAATTTAAAGAATATATGAGCAATTCCTAGTACACAGCCTGCTGCTAAAGTCATGTTCTTCAAGGTGCCAGCTTAAAGAAGTGCATATTTAGGTACATGTTAAGTAGACATAATTAACAGTTTAACATAAAAATGTATTTTTACCAGGGAATTATTTTTACAGTAGTCAATATAAGAAATATTACATTGTAATGGAATAGCATGTGCTTTAGCACATATCTTACTATGAATTCCACTCCATTACCAACATGCATGATGCCCATACATAACTGAATTTGTCTTCCCATGAAAGATATGAATATGTCCTGTGTTGTGTTGTGATACGATGCTTCACAAAAAGTATGGGTATAAACGTTTCTGTTTTGAATTGTTTCATTTTTGGTCCGTTACACTATCAATCACAAAGTCAATAGAAAGTCCGTCGAGTGTAACAATGTTTTTTAGGTCACTTCCTTATCACTTTTATCACTCAGTAATTTTACAGATAGGGCCATCTGTAATGTAAATTTTCTTGTGGTCAGAGATGTTGAAAAGTGTTTTAGGCCAAGAGGCTATGCTCTGTTGCAGAACACCAAATGGTATGTAGATGGGCAAAGATATAAGTGATGATATCCTGTCTTTTCTACTTCATATCTCTGATTATAGGCCCCTAATGCAGGTAACTTTACTTACATGAACTACCTTATTATTCGGTTTCAGATACTAAAAGAAAATAAGAATACCTTCCAATTTAGTTGTACTCATTTAAAAGCCCCCCCCCCTTTTTTAATTTTTAAAATTCTTAAGTGCTCATATCTAGTAACCTTTTCCCTCAAAATGTAAGAGAATTCTTGTTACACTGTTATAAAAGTATGAACAGATGTTACTGTTGTCAAAATGTTTTTGTCTGTAATAGTGTTAATTGCAATAATGAGTTAATGACTTGGCTGTGATAACTGTATATTCAGGTTGCTTTCATGTACTGAAACTGTGTGTTGTTACTGATATCCTGTAATTTACTGAAATGTTTACAGTAGACTAATGCGTGATTTGATAGTAACTTATTTAGAATGGGAAGTAAATTCAGTTTGTAGTTCATCATGCCAGCTTGAAAGATGCACCAAACATACACGCTTTATTTGGGGGAGGGAGGGAAGATGTGATTTGTTATGTGGGCTGCTATATTAAGACACTGAGCTGAGAACAGGAAAATACCTGTGTGTCTGTGTGTGTATATATATATATGCCACTTGGGAATCTCATTTTTTTTAAGAGAAGGATTGATTTAATGCAAGTTTTGTTTAAAAGAAGGAATTGTGTCCCAAGGGACTCCTGTAAACAAGAAAAGTATACAAAAAAATAAACTCTTATTACTTATATGCATGCAGCAATCATAAATTGTTTTTCTTTTGTTTCTGTTATATTTTTTATTGACCTAAGAGAAATATTATTTTAGATATTCCAGAGTTAAAGCTGAATATGAGTTACCCATTTTTCAGGACCTTCTATTTCCTGTTCTCCAATAAAAGGAACTAAGATGTTTCCCATAGCTTCCTCCAGAAGCTGCTGGCCCGGAACAGTTAAATTGAAGCAGTAGGCAACTGTTCCTGTTTCATAAAATAACTCACAAAAAGATGTACCCCCATGGAGCAAAATCGTCCTCAAGAGAGGTATTAGTCACTCAGAGATACTGGGTTTTCGGACTTTGTCCATCGGCCAGATTCTAAATAACTAAGAAAAAACACTCATCTGGTCAAGCAGTTCTCCAACTTCCAAGGAATCTGAAGGCACACCACAGGGCCCTATCCTAAGCCACATGGATCCAAATCCATACCATCATATCCTACTCCTCAAGAACAATTTTCCTTCTAATATGAACCTAGAACCAATGCCAGATTAGACACAAGCCAAATAAGCCATGGCAGAGTGCCTCTATTAAGAGGGGTCTGTAAATATGTCAGAGGTAAGTATGAAGATTTATTGTAATTGAAGTAAGCTTCATTTAAATAATATTTCATATAAAATCCACCACCAGAATGCTAAACCCTGTCATCCCCATCCTGTTCCACACTAAATTCCATCAACTTTCTTTAAAAACTGACTTGTAGTTTCTTGCTTGACTTACTCTTTAATCTTGAAGGTAGAGGTTATATGCCCCCCCCCCCAAACATGAGGTTGTCTCTGAACTACAAGGTATTATTAAAGGCAAAGTTCAAGATTTAGAGGAACAGGGTCAAGAAGATAAAGCGGACAAAATAAATATGGAAATTACGAAGTCGCAACAGGAAGACAAAGGAGGGGGAAAGAAAGAAGATAGGGAAAATGAAAACCTGAGTGAGGGTGAACAGACAATGAGGACTTGTGAAGGTGTTGTAGGTGGGGAGGGCTCTAGGAAACAACAAATGTCAGCAGTAAGATGTAAAGAAGCAGTGAGTGTTAACTCAAATAAATGTAAATTAGGGAATAATATAATAGATATGAATAGCAAAGATAAAGACATACCAAGTACAATGAGTGGAAATCCGCTACAGAACCCGATTCCAGATAGTAAAGGTAGTAGACAATCTAAAC
>NW_019738371.1:1753083-1753880 GCF_002891405.2 Cryptotermes secundus
GTAATGTAATGAATCAAAATAGCTTCATAATTTACCACCAAAATATTAGGGGTATCAATAATAAAATAGATGAATTATTATTAGCATTTACTTCTGAGCTACCACATGTTATTTGTTTATCAGAGCATCATTTAAAAGAGTTTGAAATAAACAGTATTACTCTGAACCAATATGTATTAGCTAGCAAATACTGTAGGAAAAATTTTAAGCAGGGAGGTGTATGTATCTTTGTCCGAATGAATATACAATTTACACATATAAACAATATTGTTACATGTAAAGAGAAAGATCTAGAAATGTGTGGTGTTCAAGTGAATTCACCAAGTATGTACATAATATGTATTTATAGGGCCCCAACTGGTGATTTTAATTATTTCTTGGAAAATTTAAACAAATTCCTGAACAAATTGTACAAAAACTCAAAAAACATAATAATATGTGGGGATGTGAATATAAATTACCTGGTGGATACTAATTACAAACAAGAACTGGATTTGCTACTAGCTTCATACGGGCTATATAGTACAGTTACATTTCCGACTAGGATTTGCTCTAACTCATCCACAGCAATAGATAATATTTTTATTAACAAATATAAAAACAAAAGTTTCAGTGTTCTTCCATGGGAAAATGGATTATCTGATCACGATGGGCAGATCATTATAATATACAATGTTACATATATAATGAAGCAAAATCAGAGGTATACCCGTAGGGTCATCAACGAATCCTCTCTATTAGACTTCCAAATTAATCTAAGCTATGAATTATGGGATGATATTTTTGTAGATAGTGAT
>NW_019738371.1:1755964-1776832 GCF_002891405.2 Cryptotermes secundus
TTATAAGCTGTACATATATATTTATAATTGTATTGTACTATATTAACTATGTGACTGGTTCTATATCTATGTATATGGATTTATGGAATATACAATGAAGGAATGAATTAATTAGAACCCAGAAGACCATACTGTTCAAATCAGAGAAAGTTTTCATGAAACTCAAAAGAAAAGAGTTGAAAACAAGCAAGTTATTGATGGCAATGCACCCATTGCTGATGAGAGACTCCCCCAAAGAGACAAATTCCGAGCAAAATCCTCTATTCCAATAGCAGATGCCAAAATATGCCTCCCCCCTCCCCCACCACATTGATTTAGGAACCTCAAAAGAACAGCTGTGTGAAGGTATAAACTTCATACTGAAAGACTTGCGGTATTCGTATCATCCTCACTGAGAAAACCAGAAAACTTCCTTGGCTAAATGAAGAATGTCCAGAATCTGTATCAGATTACTTACCAAGATAAGATTCCATTGGCTTTCCCTAATAAAGAAGTAATGCTGCTGTTATTTAATCTAATGGTAGGAAGCTGCTCAAGGAAACAGTCATTGTTGAGACTGAAAAAGATCAAGAATGAGCTGCGGACATCAATGCCAAAAGAAGGGTTCTCAGTATTAAGAACTATGTTCACAGAAAATTATAAGTCTCATAGCTTATCATCTGACAACGTCCATAATTTTGCTCGTTAAAAATCATCAAAGAACATGAAAGAACATAACATATGTTATCGGCAAAGCAAGGAGATGCTGTAAGTTACATTCACATTGTTTATTAATTTTTAATTTTTTTATAATGCTTGTTACATAAATTAACAACATTGTCCATATTGAGACTATAGCACCGGTAACAGGATGATTAATAAATATGGAATAGTTGGTAGAATGATAATCGGCAGGAGAAAACAGAGTTATTGGGGAAAACCCGCAGAAGTACCACTTTGTTCACCACAAATACCATGATCTGGGGTCAAGCCCAGCCTGCCACAGTAGGAAGCCGGCAACTAACTGCCTGAACTATGGCATGGCCATGCAATGCACTTCAAATTATCAGGAAATAAAATTTGATTAACAGTGATTTTGAAGTGTCAAAGTATGACAATAATAACTAGTAAGAACAAAAATATTAGAGACCTATATTCATTCATCAGTAATCTGTCAAGACGACAGGTCCACAGTCTCTTCCAAAACAGTTCCTCCACTTGATGCGATCTAGAGCTTTCTCCTTCAAATGAAAATATCCTCTTCTGTCCCCAAGGTCATCCAGCATCTTCTTACATCTTCTTCCTCGTCTTCTGGTCACATCTATCCACCCCTCTATCTTTCCTTCAATAACTTCTTTTAGAAGACCTATATAGAGGTATAAATAAATTTAAAAAGGGTTACCAACCTAGAAGTAACATGGTAAAGTATGAGAATGTGCTCTTGCAGATTTCCACAACTTTTGAATATTTGGGAGAATTCTCTCAGCTACCAAATGTACATAGGATTAGTGGTATGAGGCAGATGGCAATGCATATGTTTGAGCCTAGTTCTTGAGGTAAAGTTAATGTTGCAGAGTCTTGAAGGTATGATCAAATTCTGGTAGAAGTGATTGAAACAGTAGGTGAAATATTACACCCTGCTCTCCATAAACTCATTAATTCTATTTGGAATTGCAAAACTGGCTGTAGTAATTATTGAGGCATACCGCTGTTATCAGCTTCTTTTAAAATTTTATTCAATATCCTTCTGTCAAGATTATTTTTTTTATTGCTAGTGGGGTGGGACTAAGTCCCTTGTACTGTGGCCACTTCTGGCCTATTGTACCAGCCCCAGATGATAGGTGAGGGTGATTGTGGAGCAATTGTTGGAATGAAGATTGGCAAGCAAAACTGAAGTACTTGGAGAAAACCTGCCGCAGTGCCACTCTGTCCACCACAAATCCTACTTGACCAGACCCGGGCCACCGCAGTGGGAATCCAGCAACTAACCGCTTGAGCTATGGCGCGCCCTCTGTCAAGATTAAGTCTATACATAAATATCATCAATCTGGGTTTTGACATAAGAGATCAAATACTGATTAGATTTTGTATTTGTCAGCTACCGAAGGAAAAAACGGAATTCAATGAGACAGCACATCAGCTATTAATAGACTACAAGAAAGCCTATGTTTCAGTTAGGAGGGAAGTATTGTACAACACTGTCACTGAGTTTGGGGTACTCATGAAACTAGTTATGCTGATTATGTTCAAATGTAACCTATAGTAAAGTTTGTATAAGTAAACAATTGTCTGGTTCCTATTCAGAAAAGTCTAAAACAAGGAGATGCATTATCATCAATACCTTTTCAACTTTGCTTTAGAATATGCCATTGGGAAGGTCCAGGAAATCCTTCTAAAATGTGGCAAAGTTCAGATATTTGGGAATGACAGTAATAACTCAAAATTTGATTTATGAGGAAATTAAAAGCAGACTGAATTCAGGTAATGATTACTACCTTTCACCTCAGAACCTATTGTTTTTTCTCCTGCTGCCTAAAAAAAGTAAAAATTAGAATATACATAACTATAATTTTACTCTGGTTTTATATGGGTGTGAAACCTCATCTCTAACATTGAAGGAGGAACACAGACTGAAAGTGTTTGAGAACAGGGTGCTGAGGAGAATACTTGTATTTGAACTAAAGTGGGATAAAATGATGATGATATTAGGATGGAGAATACTGAGAAGTGAGAACTTGTATTCTTTAGCAAGTACAAGTACAATTAACGTGATGAAGTTAAGGAGTGTATGATGGGCAAGGCATGTAGCATATATGGGAAGAAAAGAAATGCATATAGGATTTTGGTGGGAAAGTCAGAAAGAAAGAAAGAACCATTAGTAAAACCTAGACATAGGTGGGAAAATAGTATCAAAAATGACTTTAAAGAAGTAGGATGGGGTGTCACTGACTGCATTAATCTGGCTTAGGATGTGGACCAGTTGCTGGCTCTTGCAAACATGGTAATGAACCTTCAGATTCCATAAAATATTGTAATATTCATAAGAGGAGCAACTGGTGTTTTTTCAAGAAAGGCTCGGCTCCGCAAAGTTGGTTGTATCACGCTGCTCTTCCATTGGTGCAATTGCGTGCTTCAAAATGGTCACATGCAACACAGAAATTTTTGTTCGTGCCCCATCCCTTTTCACAAGACCTCACCCTTAACAAGACTGTAACTTTTGTTGCAGCAACCATCGCAACCAGGGTTTCGTGCGATCGAACGAGTCGGTTTCCTTTGAACCTCAGTTGCAATAGTCAGGTGATTTTCTTCTATTCCACGTTTCTTTCCAGTCACTCAATCCGTTGCTTCAGTATGCGAGAGCATCAAGTGTAGCTGAGTTTGTTAAGTTTGGTGCACGGAATCATCAGCTCTAGTGGAAGATCAGCCTTCAACGTTCGTTTACAAATCGACTGTGAAGTAAGAAAGTCTCCATTTCAAACCTTCACGTGCACCAATACCGAGTATACCTTCAAACCGGGACATTTCGGCTATATAATCATTCGAAATCGCCATACTTATACCGAATATGGCCAACCAACAGGACGGCGGCATTAACTTTTTTTATTATTATTATTGTTAGTGGGCCACTTCTTTTTTTTTTTTTCTTTTTTTTTTTGTATCTCCACATATTTGTACAATCAGCCCATTGTGGGCTATAAGTACATCTTATGTGAGACTTAATCTAAAGCTTAAATACTAAGAGAAAACATGTCAGGGAGAGTAATGCTCCAGTGAGCATTCTCTACGGATCTATTTCGGGTGTGTCGTTATTTTGTGTGTTGCACTTATATGAAGCGTGTCGTTAGGTAGTTTGGTTTATGCCTTTTCAGTCTTCTGGGCTCGTCTGCCTCGTTTAGTAGTGTGGTTGCCAGTTCATTTGGATGTGCCATTATCTTGTGTTTGTATTTGCGGCTGATGTTTGTGGTTTCTTCTCGTACTGTGAATATGCCTAGATCGGCGTGTATTAGTCTGTTAGGGACGTACCACGGTGCATTGACTATAGCGCGAAGTACTTTGTTTTGGAACCTCTGTAACATTTCTATATTGGATTCACTTGCAGTTCCCCATGGTGGTGCGCCGTAAGTCCAAATAGGCTTCAGTATTGTCTTGTAAACTAGGAGGGGGCCGCTTCTGGCCTAATGTACCAGCCCCAGATGATAGGTGAGGGTGATTGTGGAGCAATTGGCGGAATGAAAATTGGCAACGGAAACCGCAGTACTCGGAGCGGCATTAACTTACACCCCTCATGCTACGTTACTTACTAATCCGTCTGTACTAGAACATAAGAAGTGCTGCCAAACCTTAATTAATTCGCGACTTGAAAATGTGCGTTTTACTAATCTATGATTTGATAGTTGTCTGTGATCTAGCTAGACTGTTGAATGGGATCAACGGAGAGAGTGTGGAAATTGGTGTTTTATGTAGGTGAAGTGTAAAGTAAATGTCTAGAAATTGTTATTTAGGTAAAACGATACACGGAACAGTAGAACTATTGTTTTGCGATTTCGGATGAACTGTATTGGAAAGTATGGCTTCAGTTGAAGAGGTAAAGTGTGTTAGTCGTAAAGTGACATAACCCTGTGTTCTGCCAAAATAATTTTACTTTCTAAAAACTTGTCATTATACTGATTAATACTTTATTCTCAGCGAGATATATAGCCTTTACTGATATTAATGCCAAAGAACAGAACGTATTTAATTACAGGGTAAGGTGAAACTTGTTAAAGTTATTCGGTATTTGTGCAGTTAATGAAAATTCACGTATGTGGAAGATTGTAAGGGTTTCTTGAGAGAATATTTGTATGTCGGTGATGGTGTATATTTACCAGGGAAGTTCACAACATGCCACATAAGTCCTTTCTTTGCAAATCATTGTAAATATAGTCCCAAATTGCATCTGTTCTGAAAGTAATAAGTGTTTCTACATTTTTTTGCAGATTCAAGAGCTCAAAGAGAAGGGAAATGAATGTGTACGGAATAAGAAATATGCTGAATCAATATTCCATTACACCCATGCTATTAAATTAGATCCATTGAACTATTCCTTGTATAGCAATAGGTCACTTGCATTCCTCAAAATGCAACAATTCTACTTTGCAATGGAAGATGCCAAAGAAACAATAAGGCTGAAGCCAGACTGGGCTAAGGTAGCAACATCTATTTCTGTTGGTTGGAAGATACACAATTTAGGTTGCTTGGAATATGTGGGCAAGAATTAAGTTACTGATAACATAATTTTTACAGGGCTATTTTCGGAAGGCTGAGGTAGAATTTTCTACTTTCCATTTCACAGATGCCTTGATATCTTACAGTCTTGCTTTAAAACTACAGCCCAATGACCCAAGTATTTTAGAAGCCATTGCGAAGACATCCCTGGAGAGGCAGAAAGATAGAAAAGGTAATATTTAAATATTTTCGCCAGTACAGAAATGGCTGTATTAGTAGTAGTTGTCATTCTGTTGGTCTGAATTATTAAAGTATATATAGTGACTCATGGAATTTCTTATTTTCTGGTAGAATAGTCTTTTATTTGTGCATTGTTATATATCTTGACAACTCATAGCATAAAGTAACTGTTCACAGTTACAAAACATTTTTAAAGAAAGTGTGGGTTTCTTTAATTACAGTGTGTATTTCTCATGTGTAAAGTGTATACCAAAAAGATTTAACCTTTTGAAACCAGAATTTCTCTACAAAAATATCCTTTTGTAATTGTCACTGGATTATACAAGTATATACTTGACAGCCTCAGTCCAACATCCTTTTTATAGCAGTGATAATGTTAAGTGATTGACTGTATATATATTTTTTTCTCTCTCACTCTCTCCCTCTCTCTGAAACTGTCAGACTTCTCAGAACTTTTGTGTGACTAAACATTATGAAGTTTAAACAAAGGAATAACATGAGTTGATGATTAAATTTTAAATTATATTTATATTTTTACTGGGGCACGCGGTAGCGTGGTTGGTTGAAGCACTATGCTACAACCCGGAAAGTCGTGGGTTCAAGCCCTGATGAGGTCATTGAATTCTTCTCAATTGACCTAATCCTTCCAGCCACACTATGACCCTGGGGTCGACTCAGCCTCTAACAGAGATGAGTACCGGGAATAATCTTGGAATGTTCTTGGCGGTGAAGGGCGGCCGGCGCGTAAGGCTGACAACCTTACTGCCATCTATGAACCGATTGTCTAGATAGTGTGGGAACATCAACATCTCAGAACCCTATGGGCCTCCACGTTATGTTACAAGGATACCTTTACTTACTTAGTTACTTATTTATATTTTTACTTTCAAATTTTACTTTTTGAGTGTTTCATATGTTAACCATGCAGATCATTTTTCCCCCCTTATTAATAACATTTCAGTTCATTGCCATTTTATGCATTTTTAGAGAGAGATGTGTTTTCTTAATGTTTATTCAAAGTTTCGAGTAAATAACATACAAACTGAGGGAGAAAACCCTTTTTCCTCTACTGCTGTAAATTGAAAATAATTATTGGCATTTCCAGCACAGTTAAAGACAGTGGCTTGACACTAATGAGTTTAAGACAGGATTTTGTGGCAGACACTTTTGTATTCCCAGAGGCTACAGAAAGGAAAAACGTTTGTAATCGTGTTTAAAGAAGATGAGTTTCGAATTTCTGGTGAACAGGTTGGCACAGAAGTAATGCATAAACTCAGTATTTTGGATGTTCCTTGATTGAATCTGGGCCAGAACCCTAGCTGTCCTGGTTGAGGTTTTACATGTTTCTCACAGTCCTCAGTCGTGTAAATGCTGGGATAGTAACTCAAAATATTGCATTGTCCTTACCAGCCTTTCCAGTTCATCTGACAGAGTCATCCCTTCATCAGATTTGAAGAGAAGTGTCCTCTGGGCTCATCATTTAACAGCCCACTTACCAACTGTTTTGAAATGTTTTAAAAGATCTAAGATTAGAACTCAATAGCATGATTAAACTTCAGTTAATGTACACTCAGAGCAAATCGACTCACTTGTGACCTGTATTCAGGAGGTGACTGGTTCAAATCTTGACTGGGGGAACACTGGCTGACCTGATTGAGGTTTTTGTGGAATTTTTTTTTGGTCCCTTCATACAAATGCCGGGATAGTAACTTAGATTAGGCCACAGTTTCTTCCTTCCAAAACCTTCCCAATTCATTATGCATGAATCCCAGCATTTGATGCTATACAGTCTGAGCTATTGATGATGATGTTAAATAAACAACAGATAAGAATTAACTAATATAATTAGTATAATTAAATGTTTGTTGTGTTATTGAATGAAACTGCAATTATCTCAGGTCAAGTTTAGGCAAAATATAAGTGCACAGCTCATGTGATCTAGTTCCATTAAGTTGGATTTAAGGTACTTACATCAGTGACTGTGAAGAGCAGTCTGATGGATTGTAACACTGTGTAGTTTGGAAAGAGCCTGACATTTTGGAGGAATATATTTCCTCCATTTTTAGGGTCAGAGAGTAAGCCAAGCAAGAAATCAGCAAGAATGAGGCTCATGCAGACTGTTTCTTGGTTCTTTCACCTTGAAGATGAAGGTGATATGTTCCCCCAGAATGTTAGGCTTTTTTCCATACTACACAGAATTACAATCCAGAAGGCTGTATTCTTAAGTTCCATTAATTTTATTCAAGGCATTTGTTGTTTAGACAAGTTTCAACCCATGTGTAAAGGTAAAGATAAAGCTGTTCCTGTGCTTAACTAATTAAACACTGTGCCATGAACATGTATGGGGGAGTGGATGTATAGACCCACGTTTTCTTGACCTTGGCACTAGTTGGAGGTGTGTGGTCAGATTCACGCTCTGGTTGCTTTACTCGTGGGGAGAGAGCCCCTGGTACCCACTGGATAAGAGGCTGGGTGGCCCCAAAACTGATCTGGACTCTATGAAGAAAAGAAAATCCCTTCCCATACTGGGGCAACCCATATTTAAAACAAAATTAAAATATATTGTTTCAGCTGATGATCAAATTCCATGGCTTGGAGCTGGTGTTGGCATCATCATGGGTGTTATAATTGTGGCAGCAGACCATATTCTCACTCATAAACCAACGTTAGTTGTAAGTGCATCTAAAAATTTAGATATTTCATTCCAAATCAACTAATGTCTTCAAAAGTCTGTGGAAGCTGAATTATTTATTTGAATGTAACTTGGTATAGTTGTAGTTCTTATGACAAAAAAAATATAAAATTTGACTTATAACTTATTGGTTTTGAAGGCAGAGGGTGCCAAAGTTTATGTTATGATAGGTGTTTTCACATCAGGCATGGAGGTATTAAATGATACAAAATATTGTGTCTCTGACACTAATGGAGGTATCTGGATGAAACTTAATTCATTTGGAACTCATATAAAAAGTTATAAAATGACATGTAAAACTTTGTCATAACTTTATATTTTCAAAGGGTGAAAAAGTATACTCCTAAAAAGGAATCCTGCAACTTGTATTCACATAATATTTGTTGGGTAAAGGGCAACCAACAAAAAATTTGAGGAGACAGTAGTCCCTGTTCTCCCTACAGACAATGTAAATTACAACTTGTTCTTTCATTCCCTAACTGAATTATCACTACAGTTGTGGTCATTTGGTCATGTTTCACATTATTACAGCATAAAATTAACAATAATGGCTTCAGTTTAGACTGTCTTTTCATATCATGCATATGAATGTACTTGATTCTTCAGTTGACCTCCTCCTTCCAGCCGCACTATGGCCCTGGCATTGACTTAGCTTCTAACAGAAATGTGTACCAGGAATCTTCCTGGGGCTACGGTGGCTGGCATGTAAGGCTGACAGTCAAAGGGACCTTTTTGAGCCGATTGTCTTGGAAGGTGTGGGAGCCTCAACATTTCACAACCCAATGGGCCTCTACAGCCTGCTACAGGGATAGTTTTGCCCCCCCCCCCCCACCACTGACCATCTGTTTCTTTTTGGAGAACTTCAGTTGTGCTCTTCTATGTCTTTTCATGAGGATGAACTGATGTCCTGTACCTGTTTTCACTGTACTTTATGTTTCAACCCAGCAAATGTTGTCCTTCTGTGACCAATGGACAGGTCACAATTAACCTTTAGGATTCATGAATTTGACAAGGCAGTCACTTGTCTTATCACTTCTTCCATCACATCACAGTGTCACTGTATGCAATGTGAGTAGGTCCTGAATACCCCTGTGAGACACATGTGAAAGAATGTACTTAATTAGAAACTTGAAAACCCTTTGTTGTGTTGCGGTTTAGTGTTAGGTAGCAGGTAGCATTAGGTATCTGCATAAAATTACTGAGCCATTTCTTTAGCTGTGTATCAGTTTCTGTAGGTCTGCCTGACTCACATAACAATGTTTTATTCCATGAGTACTTTTTTTGTGAAAATAAATAGAAGCCTTTTGGTGTTGGTATTTGCTGATCATAAGGGCATTGAAAACTTGCTTATGGTGACTGCCATTTTTTCTGTACCATCTGCAGGGTCACAAGGACCTTTTGCCATAACTGGTGTTTAAGAAATGCCATTCTGTAGCAGTTGTAGAATAGTTTTTTTTACTTGCTAAATTTAAAAAAATCTGTGATGCAGCTCCATAACTGAAATACAATATTTTTTTCATATTGCTATCCAGTGTCTGGTATACTGACTCATAGCCTTCTGAAGAGCATGAAGTGTGGTTGTTACATGTGTTACTGACAATACACAAGGAAACAGGCTTTGGTTTAGATAAAGGTTTCGGATGAAACATGTATTACAATAGGATGAAGTGTCACTTGGTCATTGGACCAGTGATCCCATTGCACTACACCCTGAACCAAGAAAGTAATTTTCTACAAAAACTGCTAATGCAGCACATTCATGTTCACATAAACTTTCTTTGTACTTAGCTAGAACTGCAGTCTCATGTGCAACTTACAAAAATATGAAGACAAAAGCTCATCCAAATCTTGTCATTTCATATCATCCATATATTTCTTACATGGGACAACAACAGTCATTGAAGTGGATTCATGTGTCTTCACCCACTGTCTGTATGCGATTTTATTTGGAAATTCAAAATTTACAATTGTAAAGAGTATCTTGCGGACTGCTTCAGACCCAGGGCAGCTTGCACATAACATTAAAGCACATGTTTCACTTTCTGTCAAGCATACCATTTTTTTTTCAGGAAGGTTTCTTTGCATTGAAATCAACTGTAAATTGTGCTCTTTGTACTATGAGTATTATTTTCTGATGAAGCACATAGACACATACTGTACGGACTCCACTTGCACCTACAAGGGTCCAGAGTTTTGGATGCAGTTCTGAAATTATGGAAAATTGATTGAAAGAATTTTGTGTTTCCCATAAATGATGCATTCAGTTTCTGAAGACTAGACATTACTAATATTTTTTGCCCATGTTCACTTAGCATGTGGTTTCTTCAAGTCGCTGTTTCACAGCTGTTTCACCAACTTCTTGCCACAATGCAAGCACCTGTACTTATCTTCCTCATAAATTGAATGACCGTGTATAATACCATCAAACAAAGGTCAGCTTCTTATTATCAGCTTCAGAAAGAATGCCGAGCACTTTCTGTAAAGCTCTCTCTTTTCTCATCACATTGAGACACATCAAACCCAGCAATGACCTTCTCTGTTGAGTAGCTGCAGCGTTTCGGTGAAATGAAGTTAGTTCATTGAAGTTTTAATTTCACATTTTGGAGGAGTTTCTTATTCTTTACGAAGTTGGATCAGTTTCACATTTTCAGATACTCCACAATTACCTGAATCCACTGTGACACACAGTGTACTTGTAACTGAATTTTTCTTTTAAGTTTATCCTTTACAGCAGAAGATGCATGTTGCAACTTTTGTGTACAGAGAATAATCTTTCGTTCATTACTGTCATCTCTTTTCAACGGGTGAAACACCCACTTCCAAGAATGAAGCATACATACCCTTGTCCAAGTCTGTTGACATTGCATAAGATGTGAATGTAAGATCCATTCTGAGGATTGTCAGATTGCTGTTAGCATTTTATGTTTCTAAGGAACTAGGTCTTATAACCAAGCAAGTTGACTCAAGCAGTAAACTTCTGGCTTGTTTTCAGAAAGTCCTGGTTCAAATCTTATCCAGAACTCTGACTCTCCTGAGTAAAGCTTTTTGTAGTTTTCTGGGCCTTCCAGGTAAATGCCACTGTAATACCTCATGTACGTCATGATTGCTTCATTCCCCCGTCCTTTGCCATTCAATACTAAAAACATAAGGTAAAGTTATCCCTCTGCTTAACTAATTGAGAAGTGCGTCAGGAAGGCATATGGGGGAGTGGACATACAGATCCAGATTTTATTGACCTTGGCACTATTTGGAGGTGAGTGGTCGGCTTCATTCTCCGGCCACTTTACCCCTGGGAAAAAGGCCCCCAGTACCCATTGGATAGGAGGCTGAGTGGACCCCAGAGCCAGTCTGGAGAAGAGAAAATTCTTGACCCTACCAGGACTCAAACTCCAACCCCTCGGTCGTCCAGCCCATAGCCAGTAGCTATACAGACTACACTGTAAGGTTAAGTTTCAGTTAAGCATTATGCCATGAAAATGTATGGGGGAGTGAAAGTATAGCTCCACCATTTATTACCTCAACACTAAGTGGAATGGAATGGTCAGCTTCATGCCCTTGCCATCTTACCCCCAGGGAAAAAGCTGCCAGTACCCATTCGATAGGAAGCTGCGTGGGTCCCAGGGCCGGTCTGAGTGCTGTGGTGAAGAGAAAAATCTTACACTTCCGGGAATCAAACCTGGGCCATCCAGCCAATAGCCCATCACTCTACTGACTGAGCTATCCAAACTCCCATACTGAATTGAAACATAAATAAATTAGATGTTGCATTGCAACCAGTGGTCTGTACATGTTTTTTTAACATGTTTCTATACAATTTACAGACATTAAGTTAAAGTTGATTTGTCAGTTATCAAATCAGAATATTTCCTCATATGTTACAGCATCCTGTTCTGATGGCACTTCTCACCATTGCTGTAGCCATGATTGGTTATGGAATTGCACGAGGGATCCGCTACTATGTCAAGTGCCAAAGAGAAGCGCTTCTCGAGCCCCCAGTGGATTTACTTCAAGGTCATAAATACATTACTTTATTAGTTTTTCTGGTTTATTCTTGAAATGACTTATTTAGTAGAATACATTATATATTTGTGGTGAAAATACTTTCTGTTACAAACAATTGTCTCACATTTCTTTGTGTTGCCTAAAGTGTTGTCCAGTCTTCTTATAATTTTCACTGCCATGCATCTGCCATAGCTTTGAATTTCCAAATTGTTTGATTGTAAGCACTTCCTTCCATTCTGACCTCTACATTGCACCCTACACACTCAAGATATTTTTATGTCTTTGGGCTCTTTTATTTTTTCACTCTTCGCCATGTGTTATGTTACCTTTATTGCCATTATGCGTTTCTTCTTTACGAAGATACTTTTAGTAGTATTGAGAAATGTTGATGAAGTTATCTTTTATATTTTATATTTCATACATTTTGTTATGCACCAAGATTATAAATGAATGCATAATGGGGATGTTGTATGTGTCCATTTTGCACTTTCTAACATGGAGATTATTTGAAGAAGTATAAAGAAAAATAATTCCTAATATACTGTGATATCTGCACTATCATTTCAGCATTAATAATCAGCGCCAGTGAGGGTTGAAAATTAAAAAAAATATGCCCTTACAAAATATGTGTACATCGTGTTGCATGAGAGTAACCATGACCTATTTTAAGATGCTATCCCTGAATTTGTTTGTTTCCTCCAGTCTCAGATATCAACCCAGGGCCTCCAAAATGAGATCCAGTAATGCTCACTGCTGAAGAACAATGTCGAGATCTTGTTATCTTGGGAACTGAAATAAGTGAAGTTAGCATTACAAGAAAGTTTGCTCCATACCGAGCCATAGCTCAAGCGGTTAGTCGCTGGCTTCCCACTGTGGCGGCCCGGGTTTGATCCCGGGTCTGGTCAAGCGGGATTTGTGGTGACAGAGTGGTGCTGGGGCGGGTTTTCTCCGAGTACTATGCCAAGTGGACCCATTTGGACTGCACCCCCCACTAAGCAAATTAAAAAAAAAGTTTTCTCCATGGATTTTACTTCAAATTAATTTCTACAGTCAATACAGCAGTAATTTGTTGATCATATTAACTGTGAACGTTCTATGTATATATGAACCCTGTTGAGGGATTGTTGTGGCAAAAGTATGGAGATGACTAGAAGTAGTCTCCTTGGGCCGTTGGTACTGGCAGGTACCATCATTAAATTAGTGTTGTGTAAACTGTATAAATGGATTTGAACTAATCAAAATACACAACAGGATGCAACATACGAATTTAGTTTTTAATTTAATGTTATTTTTATTTTTTCCCAGATGATGAGAAGGAACCTCAGGCTGTTGAAACAGACAGTACTGGTAAAGAAGAAAGAGTCCATCGATCATACACCAAAGCTCAAGCTCGACAGAGATTCAAGAAAGGGAAGAGTTAGTTAAAGTGGAGAGAAAACAACTGGAACAGTCAGGATGATCAGAGGTTTCAGCCTTCACCCTTAACTGATGAATTAAATGTTTGGGCAATATTTTATACAGTCAGCTGAAGTTTCCATGGCCAGAGGCTAAGAAAAAACACCATTTAAAAAAAAATCTGCCAAGGTAATATATTCATTATGTAAATGTAAATAATAAAATAAGGGATCAAAAGTACACAGAGAATCGTTTAGTTGGTTCTACTGCAGATTTTGCAAGAAGCCATTCCAGATGTATTTGCTGAAAGTAATCTTGTATTTTAATCAACACATACATTTTAATTGCTGTTTCCTGTGAGGTAAACATTTTATGTAAAAACTGTGCTCCAACGATGGGGAGGCAAAGGTTGCCTGAGTGTATGATGCAAACTATAAATATTATCCTGATTTTCAGACAACTGTTACTGTGACTGGGGTACCCTCAAATTCAGTTTGTCCCTTAATGAATGGTAGAGTGGTCAAAGTGGACTAGTTCTTCCAGTGACTTGTCTGACCTTCTCATCGTTGAAGGATACCTTGTTGTTTTAATTATGCTGATTTTGTGTTCTTCACTAAGGTGGTATTACATCAAACTTGTGTTTGTGTTACTTCTTGGTTTATTTCACAACAGTCAGTGCCTGATACCCTATTTAAGGATGTGAATGAAAGCCTTATGTGTGGTACTATTTTGCATTTTTGTGGAGGGACTGAAGAAATCCACGAATACAGGCAGGAGAGCTACCAGTTGTATACAATAACCTTTTAAGCTTAAAAATAGTCCCCCAAAACTAGGGGTCTTCTTATATGCAAATCATAAAATGTGAACCTTACGCCAGGTGATGATTAATGACTACAATGTATCTTTTAACTCCCATCATAATTATTTCTAATTGAAACTCATGATCGTTTATATAAGTAAGATACAGATTATAATAAAGTAATGTGTAGTGAGATAACATGACCACAGTTACCATGACTGCAATGTCAGTATGAGGAACTTGACACTATTCACCATTTGCAGCAGCTCATGTAAAACATACCAGATCCATGTGTCGCACCAAACAGGCACCTGTGTGGGTTTTACTAGCATTAATGTTGTTCTGTGATTTTTCATAAAAGGCTTTAGTTGTGAGTATACAGTATACAAGGATTCTGCAGGATTTTAATGAATTTTAGATTAAAAAAATGTTACTCCATCTCATCTTGTAAATGTACCCCAAATTTAAACCTTTAATTGAAAATTTGGGAGATGCTAGTATGTGACGTAACTGTTCAGCCTTACACTGAAATGTTAAGACATCTTCATCAGGTAAACATATGAGGTACCTACATTGTTTTTTTATCATGTACAGTAACATCATGTAATACCTCCTATTTATACTTAATGTCTCTGTTCTTGCCATA
Organism: Cryptotermes secundus; assembly: GCF_002891405.2. NCBI lineage: Eukaryota > Metazoa > Arthropoda > Insecta > Blattodea > Kalotermitidae > Cryptotermes > Cryptotermes secundus. The sequence goes on from NW_019738371.1 coordinate 1,770,923, forward strand.
GAATCACATAACTAAAACTTCTGTAGTAATGTCTGTAATAATATAATTAAATTTGATTCAGGTGGCTGAAAATATTGTAACAGTCATGATTACTGTCTTTTGGAATGTGATTTCATGTAGTTTGATAGATGAGATATAAGAACCTATTGCCACCATCCTCAAGGTAGAAGAATGAAGATGAAGGCAAGAGGCTCCTCTGAAATATTGTTACCCATTTACCAAAGTGGATGTTATACCCAAGAAGAGCAAAATCTTGGTGCCCACTGTCATGAGAAGCTCAGATCTTACATTGTGGTGAATGTACTGGTTCTGTGAAAGCTGGGATTATTTGACCAGCTAAGAGATCCTGGTTGTAATCATGGTATTGTCAAGAGTGCAGGATTCATCATGGAGTTGATATGCTTTTCATTTTTATAGACTTAGGAGTACCAAACCAGAATAAGGGTAATGGTCTTTCTTGTCAGTGTGTCAGTGAAAGAGATGACCTGGTATTTCTTGAATTGCTGATATGTTAGAGCATGAAATTATTGACATTTAAAACAGTGATGTTTTACTGTTAAAGTTTTGGAATTAGCAATTCAGAGCCCTTAACTGTTAGCATTTCACATATCTTAGTGGAGTTACTTACAATATTATATGTCTCCATCTAGTGCCGAGGTTTAGAATCCATGGAGCTATACCTCTACTCCCCCATACCTGTCTTCATGCCACAGTTTTTAATCAAGCACAGGGACAACTTCACCTTTTCCCGTAAGTTGTTATTTGTTTTACTGTTTTATCTTATCACAGTAAATATTTTAATTTTAAGTACAGGCATAGGAGCCTTGTATCATGGCCCTTGCACAATATGAAAGAAAACAATTGACATCTTCTTAAATGTATGGAGTGAAACTATCCTCGTGTTTGCATGGTAACTGCAATAATATGAAAAAGGGAAGACAATGAAAATATGTTATGCCTTGAGCAACAATGGCATAGCAATAGCACTTGTGCCAGCAGGGCTAGAAATGGGGTAGACATGGATAGACACCATGGGTGTAGTTCCAGAGCACTTCACTTTCAAGGAAGCCATTTACATTGCCTTCAGATGTCATAATTATCATTCCCACATTAATTGTGGGAACAAACTCAATGGTCTATGTTGTCATAATTTCTTTTTAATATAAGTTAGAATTTTGCCGAGTTTCTTAACCGATCTAGAGCATCTAACCAGTTCTGAGAAGCTATTTCCACTCATGGGGGCCAAATTTATGCCAACTCAAAATTTGGCTGGCACCAATGATGGCAAGTTCCATGTACAGTATGCGCCAAAATGCACGCTACTGAAATGAATATTACCTTGTTGTCATCTGTGAGTTTATTTCTCCTGAAAGAAACTAACATACCCACTATTAGCGTTTGATTTACCACGGTATGCATAATGTAAGTTTTCAAAATGTGCACCGTCTCGCTGTAGACCGTGTTCATATCGTTCATGCAGATTCTCAATCATACCCTGGAACAAAGGTTGCTGCAGACTCCTGCAAAAGGAGACAGTTTGCTTGCATAATGCAGGCACAGTTCTTGGCAGATCTTCAGAGGGGAACACACTCTCCTTTAACATTCCCCACAAGTAGGCATCAGGTGGTATAAGATTGGGGGAATGGGATGGGAATGGGAAGTCAGTACCACGTAAAATGATTTGTCCTGGAAAGTTTTCTTGCAGCATGGCTAGAGATTCTTGAGTGGTATGGCTGGTCGCCCCGTCCTGTTGATACCACTGTCTATTCATGCGAAGGCCCCTTGCACGACAGAACCTTCTCAAATCCTGAAGAAATGGTCCGATCACCATGTCCCTGTAGCATTCTTGGGTAATGGTAAGAGCATTGCCTTCCTCATCCTCAATGAAATAAGGGCCTAATATACTGTGACTGAGACGGCACACCATGTCGTCACACATGTACTGTGTAGCAGTTTCCGGACGATAACATCTGGTCGCTCAGAACCAAGGAAGCGAGTTGTCTGATGATTGATGTAGCCATCCAAGTGAATGTGACTTTCGTCAGAGAACCACAAATTCCTCAAGAAATCTGGATCCTCGTACACCATGGCCAAAAATGTTCCACAATACACCATCCTGGCTCGCATATCTGACTCTGTCAAGCGTTGTCCATCCTGTATCCGGTACAGAAATCCACCTATGTCCTTAAACAGTCAGCAAACAGACACATCGCTGATGTTCAGTTTCAAGGCCATTCATCGTAGACTTCATCGGGGCGAATACAGCACCTGCTGAAGAACACATGCGTGATTCTCTTTTGTCGAAACAGGTACTGGTCGACCAGACTTCCTCTTCCATTGACACAGTAGACTACCAGAATGGCAAAATTTCTTAACAGTAGACAGCATGACTGTGTTACTTGGTGTCATCTTATTAAATCTCTCTTGGAATTGTTCTGTCACCTTTTTCAAACTCGGTCCCCCTTCACGACCACTTCCATATGAGCAGAAATAATACTCAGCTATGAATACTTTTTCCTTCGTCGAGAGACCCGTTTCCAACAACAACCGCACAACACAACTTCCTTTTCACTACTGAAAACACGTGATACTGGAGCTATGCCCCGTCGACAAATGCACATGTGCATTCAAGATGCGTGAGTTTTAGTACTGCACATTTTGGCGCATACTGTATATGAACATCTGAAGCCACTTGATGATTAAGTAGTTCAAGTCACTATCATTTTTGTATATGATGTATTTTAGCTGTTACTTTACGTTGGATACTGAAAAGTATCTGGAGAAAGAGAGCTGTCTTCCCTTTTAACATATGTTGGTCATTTTTCTGGGTTTCTTCTCTGATCTGAAGCATCTCAGTAGTTCTGAGAAGCTTTTTCCATTCCTGAGGTTCAAGTTTGGCACCAGCTCAAATTTGACAGGTGCCAGTGATTAAAAGCTTCATCTGTATGGGTATCTGAAAGTATTTGATCTTAAAATAGTTCATGCATTCCAGGAATTCAGTTGAATACATGGCACCCATAGTTGTGAGGCAGTATAATGTGGTCATAAGTCCCTCAGGACTCGCAACCAAGAATAAGTGTGATGGCAAGCCCCAGCAGCAGTTCAGGAATTTGCAGGGGGGTGGGGGGACACAGACATCAAGGTGTTCTCATAAGGCTTATTTTATTTTATTTTATTTTGTATTTTTTCCAAATTAGGAAAGAAGACTAAAAATATTGTATTTCATTTTCATTATTTCGTATTACTGTTTTTATCTATGAAATGCATAAAATCAGATTAAGAAGCTCTCTCACAAACCAGTTGAGTTTCATAATGAAACTAGAATTGAAGAACTGTCTAAATATGCACCTGCAGCAGCTAATAGGCCCATATCACTATAATTCAGCAAGTGCTGATATAAATTTGACATCAGGCAGAGAACTAATGTTCTCATCTGTTGCTGAGAGCAAATTTGCATTCGGAATTAGATTTATGATTTCCCTTAATTGTAAAAGTAGAGTTGCATGTGAAACTTGTGGTTGTTAAGACGGCAGATATTAACATTATGATGTGACATCATGGATTTTTGTAGATCGGTGCTGACATTTTGGAGGAACTTGTTATCTTCATCTTAAGATCAGATGTTGCTGGAAGCGTGTTTGTCTCGATCATTGGCACATATCTGTCAACCTGTGTATTACCACATTCCAGAAGACAGTATTCTTGTAATCGTTATGGTACTGTAACTTCATGACAATGCTGAACAGCAACCACAACTGATTTCTTTCCTCTAACACTTTTAGTGTCAGCAGTGCACTGGGCCTAAACTGTTTAAGTTTCACACATCGTGGGGTCTGATCTTCGTGATTCTTCCTGTCTTCCTGTCCAAGTTTTTCTCATCTGTTCAGTGCAGAGTGACATTATTATGTGATACAGCATTGTTGAATGACGTACTATTGTAACAACATGTTTGAAGCAGTTAATATCTGATTGTCGGTAGCCACAGGAGCTTTCCTCTCCCCCTGTTTCTACATTACTGCACTGTTCTCGCCTTGCGTCTTGGCTTATTGCTGCCAGCACTGAGCAATTTTACAGTCTCACTATACACATTGTTTCTCCTCTCGTGAACGCCACGTGCTGCTTCTAAGCTCACAATCATCCTTGTCTCAAGTGCGCAACTCCTGAACTCAACAACATTTTTATCCTGGAGTAGCCATTGTGGAAACTGCACGGTTCAAGCATAGAGGAACAGCCATCCACCAAAACTCGTGCCATTGTCTAGATTTTGGGGACATCAGTGTTTGGAGGATCCTGCACGGCCAACAACTTTATCCGTATCATCCAACGCGAGTACNTATCCTCATCTTTGTGAATGTAACTCTAAACAAATATATCGAGCGCAGTTCTGCTTCTTTGGAGGCATGACATCCATGTTTTCTTTTTTGCCTCACATGATCTGTTTTGAAAACCATGGTTAGATGAGGCATAATATTCAGTCTTTCATCGTTAAAATTGTTGAAAACCGTTAAATCAAAACTTAACACTATAGTAAGATATCGCAAAACTAAAAATTCGTAACCATAAAAACTGCTAGTGCTACAATATAAGGCTATATTTCCATAAATTACTCATATGTTTTATAAATTGCATATTGTACATTCGGTTGTAGTCTGATTTGTTTTCTGTTTACACTTTTAACTCACTTAGCGTTAACGTTTTCAGGAAAAAATCCGTATAATTTTATATATATACATGATGTCCCAAGAGTTTGGTGCCATACTTCAGGAGCGTACTGAGGGTTCCCTATAGAATAACTTTGAAATAAGAACCCATGTCCGCAAACGTAAAATAATAGCGCTAGGGCGGCATTTTAAATCATTTCGTTTAAACTTTGCGCCTCAATGTCGAACTGCATTGCATAGAGGAACAGCCATCCACCAAAACTCGTGCCATTGTCTAGATTTTGGGGACATCAGTGTTTGGAGGATCCTGCACGGCCAACAACTTTATCTGTATCATCCAACGCGAGTACATGATGTAGGTCCAGCTTACTTCGTACCACGAGTTCAATTTTGTCAGTGGATACTGAACCAGTGTTTACATCAGCCAAACTTCCTGAATCACGTGTTCTTCACAGACGAAGCGCAGTTTACAAGGGATGACTGGTTCAACTGTCAAAACAGCCATGTTTGGGCTGACGAAAACCCCAACGTTACTGTAGTTGGTTACCACCAGGCTCAATTTTCTGTCAATGTCTGGGCGGGCATCATTGGCGATCACTTGATGGGGCCTTTCCTCCTACCACCGCGACCCAATGGGCCCTTTTACAAGGTGTTCCTGGAACTTATCCTTTTGACTTTGCTTGAAGACGTGCCACTGATTGTGCGGAGGCAAACGTGAATACAGCATGACGGAGCGCCGGCACACTTCAGCACTATATAACGAGACTACCTGGATGCTGCTTTTCATGGTCGTTGGATAGGAAGAGGAGGCCCAGTGCCTTGGCCACCCCGATCCCCAGACTTGACACCTCTGGACTATTTAGTGTGGGGCCATGTGAAAAGCCTGTAGATAATGAATTCGAGCTGTTGGCCAGAATACTTGTTGCATGTGACGTGATCCGTGAGACACCTGGAATATTTGAAAGGCTGCGCCAAAGTTTCTTTCATCGATGTAACGCGTGCATTGAGAAGAGTTTGGAGGGGGTAATATGCCTGTGTATGCTTTTCGACATTGAGGCACCAAGTTTAAACGAAATGATTTTAAATGCCGCCCAAGCACTGTTATTTTACGTTTGCGGACATGAGTTCTTATTTCAAAGTTATTCTATAGGGAACCCTCAGTATGCTCCTGAAGTATGGCACCAAACTCCTGGGATACCCTGTATAAATACAGAGTGTCCCGGGAGGAATGTGCCAGACTTTGGAAGGG
>NW_019738371.1:1776842-1790617 GCF_002891405.2 Cryptotermes secundus
AACGAAATGATTTTAAATGCCGCCCTAGCGCTGTTATTTTACGTTTGCGGACATGGGTTCTTATTTCAAAGTTATTCTATAGGGAACCCTCAGTACGCTCCTGAAGTATGGCACCAAACTCCTGGGACATTCTGTATAAATACAGGGTGTCCCGGGAGGAATGTGCCAGACTTCGGAAGGGTGTTCCTCATGTTAAAGTATGCCGATATAACCCAAAACACCTATGTCCAAAGTTGAACGGTTACGGAGATAATGGCCCGAGAAAAGTGTGGTCTTCTGGCGGCTCCACGCACTGGCCTATCAGCTGACAAGTCTTATCGATGTTTGTCCTTGAGTGTGGTGATGACGGCTGACACTAGCCTTACCTAACCGCTGGTTAGGTCGTGGTGGGCCTATTGCATGGCCACCGAGGTCGCCAGATCTTACGCCTCTAGATTATTAACTCTGGGGCCACTTGAAGACGTTAGTCTACGAAACTAAGGTCGATTCACGAGAAGCACTGCGGGATCGTGTTTTTGCAGCGGCAGAACACATACGTCACCACCCAGGCAACATTGCTTCTGCTACCCAATCCCTCATGATGCGTTCCGAAAACTGCGTTGAGGCTGGCGGAGAGCACTTTGAACAGTTACTATAAGGCAGGTACTGTATTTTAGTACAGTTATGTAGTCGGCTTATACCAGTATGCGCAGTCAGCCATGTTACGTCAGTGCTTGCCATTCATGTGTCATGTATAGTGCCTGGAACCCTAAGGACAACTATGACATGGCGTGAGAGTTTTTTTGTAGTTCAATTTAATAACTTCATGTCACTCACAAGTTAGTTTGATGTTACGTACATTATTATTACAGAAAGCACATATTCCTGCCAGTTTTAACATGTACTTGGTAATCAACAAGTGTGTAACACCTGTCAAAGTTTCACACTTCTCTGGCCATTATCTCCGTAACCGTTCAACTTTTGACATAGGTGTTTTGGGTTATATCGGCATACTTTGACATAAGGAACAACCTCCCGAAGTCTGGCACATTCCTCGTGGGACATTCTGTATATAGGTACACAGTGAAACCTCTATAAAAGAGAGCCGACTGAGCGGATTGGCATAATTGTCACACTCTAGACTTATATTTTGGAGGTGGTCTGTTCGAATCTCAGCCGGTATATCGACTATGGTGTGATTTTCCTCGGTTGCGCCGGGAAATTTCCAGGATAATACCCTGATTAGGCCACAGAGGCCTCTTTTTTCCCCTAATTATTTCAAGTTCATTAATCATCCTATAATCCTACGATATGTACCCATCTGGACCTTACGGACAGAGTTTTATTACTGTCGGACATTTACGGGTTTGTTGATGTAGGGCGGTCACTCTGATGAGAGGACGGGTCTGTCGTTTACAATTGCTGCTTGCCCTCACCAGCGCAATCAATCTTGGGCCTGAGCCCCGTGGAACTCGCGACCATATTTTACTGTCTCAGATTCTAAACTTCCCTTTCGTTGCCTTCTACGACTCTCAGGGCTACGGTGGAGGTATTCGACCTCGCCTCCACACGGGATTATGTAGTCTCGATACTGACTTACTTACTTACTTACTCATGGATCTGAGCTCTTCTTGAGGAGCGGCCAATTCTGCAGCTACTCAAGAATTTCCTAGCATTTTATGGAACCCGAAATTTTCATTACCGTGTTCACAAGAGCCCTCCACTGCTCCCTATCCTGAGGCAGATATAGCCAATCCATACCATCCCGTCCTATCTCTCTAAGATCCATTTTAATATTGTCCACCCACCTACGCCTTGGTCTTCCCAGTGGTCTCTTTCCTTCTGGCTTTCCCAACAATATCCTATATGCATTCCTCGTCTCCCCCATTCGTGCTACATGCCCTGCACACCTCATCCTCCTAGACTTGATCATTCTAACTATACTCTGAGAAGAGTAGAAGTTATGAAGCTCCTCTCAATACTGACGGCGTCAATAAATAACCAACTAAAATAAACTAACCGAGTGGGCTGTCTTAGCGGTAATGACCTGGACTAGTGTTTGGGAGGTTATGGGCTCGAATCCCGGCTAGATGTCTGGTATCGTGACGGGGTCTTCAGAGTTTTTCTCGATCCCTCCACCGGAATATTATCTCGATTATGCGACGACTCCTTCCCACGAAACCCTTTCGAATTCATCGGTCTCCCTATCATTAGACGCTGTGTAGTCTGGAGGGGTAACGATGTAGTTTCGAATTCGGGTGGTGCTCTGTTCGAACCTCTGTCGGGACACTGGCTATCCTGACTGAGATTTTTCGTCTTTTTGTTAAATCTTCAGACAAATTCCTGGATATCACCACGATTAAGCCACGGCAGCTTCGTTCCAGATCCTCTCCAATACATCGCTGGTCTCTGATCTTACTATCTGTTGCTGTATAGTCCGGTACTGATGTCATTAAATACGCCACAAAAAATAAATAAGACCAAATCTGGGCAAAGTACAAACAATGTCTAAACAGTTCTCCGATTCCGAAAATATAGAAGAAAGGCGTCATTGAATTACCTTGAGAATTTTCGTAACGAGTTTATTTTTTACGGTGAGGCGTTGTTAGCCTCTCGTCCAACCCCCAAGCTGGAGGACTACCTCTTGTCGGCTGTCCGCGACTGCTTATTCAATATATTTACAACTTCCCTACCTGGAGGGCGTCTCCTCCATCCGCAACCTGAGGACGCGCCATGCCGTGCTTACAGGGACCCACCTAACACCTAGCTGTAATAAATGGAACTTAATGTTCCCAGCAGTGTTAGCTTGTTATGCAAAGCACATAGCAATTCCTGCATTAGTATTTAGGAAGAGGATGTTCCACTTGAAAGAATCCCTCTTGTAACAGTCATTACTTGAACGGAGTTCAGATTGGTCTAATTGTGACATGCTAGAAGCGTGCTTCCAAGCTACTCTCCATGTCCCACTAAGGCTGAAAACGCCAGTCTCGTTTAAAAATGCTATTATTTTCATTTGTATGTGTGCTGTTTTTATAACCGTCTCAGTGGAATGAAACCTGCCGTGTCATTTTTCGGAATTTCGAGTGTGATATTTCACTAAAAAATATGGTTACCTTGAAAATATACAAAAACGTGCGATAGTAATTTCCTATTACCTTAAAACAAATCCAAGCATAAAACAAGTTTATGGGCTTCACCATATACAGTAAAAATCCTGGGAAGAACTGATCGCCCACTTTCTTTCGATACAACTCGAACTGTATAGAAAATGACGCATGTAACATGTCTACCGAGCCGTTGCCTAGCAACGGTAAGCGAGGATACACATACAGAGTAATGAGAGGGCTTTATGAAGTATGCCGTTGAGATGGGCTCAAGTGTCATGTTACACATACCAAACTTCATAAAAATTAGTTCAGGCATTAAAAAGTTAATTCGGGTGGGGTTCGAATTGACAGACACACAGGCAGCATGGAGATCGCATAAAACTACTTTGGGAAGGCAAGCTAAAATGTTCAGAGAAGAATTATTTGAAAGTACTCACATGTTCAGTGTGCCTTCTTAATGAATAGTTTCATGCGGTGGTAACGCTGAGCCCTTCTTGAGAAGCCGCCAATTGTGCAGCCACTCAAGAACTTCCCAGCTCTTTATGGAACCCGAAAGTTCATTACCGTGTTCATAAGAGCCCTCCACCGGTTACGAGTTATGAAGCTCCTCATTATTCAGTTTCCTCCAACCTCCCATCACTTTATCTCTCTCTGGTCCAAATATTCTCCTCAGCACCCTAGTCTCAAACACTCAGTTTGTGTTCATCCCTTAACGTCATAGATCAAATTTCACACCAATACAGAACCACAGGCAAAATTATAGTTTTATGTATTGTAGTTATTTGTTTTTAGACAGGAGACAAGAAAACAAAAGGTTCTGTACTGAATGTTAGCAAGCATTACTCGAATTCAGTCTCCTCTTAATTTCCTCCTAAATCAGGTTTTGATTGATATAGTCGTTCCCAAATATCTGAACTGTGCCACATTTTCAAGACATCTGTTTCCTATCTTTATGTCATGATTTTGCCCTGCATTTTGCTGACGAGACAGCAACATATAGTTAATTTTCTCTGTGCTTACTTCTAGACAAACCTCTTTGTATTGTATTGTATTTAGAGAGGGTGGGTTTTCCCATGCACTTAGACCAACTGTTGGTCCATTGTGCGTCCCCCTATGATATTCTACCAGTCTCTATTCCCTACCGGTACTGGTGCGTGCCGTCAGTCCCGACTCAGCCAGCGAGTTCGGCCTCTACTGGCTCAGCGGTATCTCGATGCATCCCCCATCTACCAGAGGCATTAGATACTATTGTTGGGCGGGAAATGTCCTGAATTTGGCTCAGTGGTGCCCTTGGGACATGAGGTTGTTTTACGTGCCGTAAAGCTACGACTCAACTTGTACAGCGACTGCCTTACCAAGGAAGCTCTGGATGGGCTCGGAGACTTCAAATTAGGAGGGCAAATTATTCAAACTGTGAAATATGCAGATGACCTTGTGGCTAAGGAAGAAACTGCTACAGGGCATGATTGATAGACTGATTGAAATTGAAGGTGCTATGGCATGGAAATGAATGTGGAGAAAACAAAAGTAATGAAAATTTCGAGACAACCAACCCCAGTCACAATAAAGATAGAACAAAAACAACTGGAGAATATGAAATGTTTTAAATATTTGGGTAGCTTGTTAACAGATGATGGAAGGTGTACGAGTGAAATTAAATCCAGGGTTGCCATGGCAAAAGCTGCATTTAGCAAGAAGAAGAATCTTTTTACCAGCAAATTGGACTTAAATTTGAGGAAGAAACTAGTGAAATGCTACATTTGGAGCATAGCTCTGTATGGGGCTGAAACATGGACACTTAGGGCAGTAGATCAGAAACACCTGGAAAGTTTCGAAATGTGGTGTTGGAGAAGGATGGAGAAGATCAGTTGGACCGATTATGTGAGAAATGAAGAAGTGTTAATTAGAGTCAGTGAGCAGAGGAATATCCTACACGAAATAAGAAAACGGAAGGCTAATTGGATTGGTCATGTTTTACGCAGAAACTGCCTTCTGAAAGAAGTTATCGAAGGAAAGATAGAGGGGCGGATAGAAGTGACAAGAAGACGAGGAAGAAGACGTAAGAAGATCCTGGATGACCTTGGGGACAGAAGAGGATACTGCCATTTAAAGGAGAAAGCCCTAGATCGCATTAAGTGGAGGAATTGTTTTGGAAGAGACTGTGGACCTGTCGTCTGACAGATTACTGATGATGATGATGATGATGATGAAAGCTACGACACGGGACCCACGGCTTAAAGTCCCTCCCGGAGGACTTGTTCCCTGAATTTTTCCAACCTTAAAAATTCCACGACCTCCGTCGGGTTCGAACCCGCGTACCTTGAGTCACGAGGTGGGAACGTTACCGCTAGACTACGGAGGTCGCTTCGACAAACCTCCTTACTTGCATCAATTAAAATTTCTTTTTCTTTATGGTATCTATATTATCACCCAGTAGATCACATTATGAGCTTAGACCAACAGCTGATATATGTCATTTAATGTCAGTCCCACTTCGTTTTCCAGGACCTTCCTAATGGCATATTCTAAAGAAAAAGCTGAAAAGCAGTGACGATAAAGTATCTCCTTGTTTTAGACCATTTTGGATAGGAATATTATTAGACAGATGTTTACATATACGAAGTTTACTACACATTTCGTTTAAACACATTTTAATCAGCCGAACTAGTTTCATTGGTACCCCAAACTCTATGATAATATTGTGCAATACTTCCCTTCTGATGCACGCGGTAGCGTAGTTGGTTGAGGCACTATGCTACAAGCCGGAAGGTCGCGGGTTCAAGTCCCGATGAGGTTACTGGATTTTTTTTTCAGTTTACCTGATCCTTCCAACCGCACTATGGCCCTGGGGTCGACTCAGCCTCTAACAGAAATGAGTACCAGGAATATTCTTGGGGGTAAAGGGCGGCCGACGCGGAGGGCTGACAACCTTGCCACCATCTATGAGCCGATTGCCTAGAAAATGTGGGAACCTCAACACTTCACAACCCTGTGGACCTCCTTACAGGGATAGTTTTACTTTTTACTTTTACCTTCGACTTTAACATACAAGAATTCTACAGTGTGGTAATACAATGTATTCATGAGCTTCATATGATTGTCGGAATAAACAGCGATTACTTCCCTGAACAGTATAAAATGTCTGTCCTTGTAAAGGAGACGCAGCGATTTTTCTGTGACATATGGAACGAATTTTAAAATATTATTTAAATCATTTGTAGGCTTCAAAGATTTAACCACCAGAACCTCCCACTTATCCGACTGCATAGCGCCCTTAGTCGGCCTTGCCGTATATTACTTTTATTTCGATTTGCACTAATTTCAGCTCGATTTCTGATTGGTCAATTTCTGTATGTGACGTACAGCAATAATGCAGAGAGTGATGAGTTGCAGTTTTTCTTGTTTTTTTTTTACAAATCCTGATTGTCCAATTTTAAATACTCCTTCGCACACGTTTACAGAATGACTTGCCATCACGGTCGTATAGAAACAGGATTTGGTGGTCTGGGCTGAATTCATCTGGCAAGGGAAAGATAACAATAGAGGGCTCTTGTGAACACGTTACTGTATCTAAGGGTTCTATAAAATGTTCGGAAATTCTTAAGTAGCTGAGCGACTGGCGGCTTCTCAAGGACTCACCCCCATAAACTTTGGGTGCTTAGCTTGGCATCACAAGGGTGATCACCTGTTGTGTGTCTGCCTCCAGGAATTTGGGAATCATTCAATTATATGTGTGTTATTTTGTACCATTATCAGTAATAAGACTATACTAGTACGATGAACCATTAATTGAGAAGGCTTTGCAAAGAAACGATTCTGGCTTAATCGATGCACCATCCCAGAATTTGGATATAAAGTAGCAGTCCATGTTGGGTCAGCCTCCGATCCACCGGGTACCAGGCGTTCTATTCCTGTGGGTAAATTGGCAGGGACGTGAAGCTGACCATCTACCTCCATCTAATGCCGAAGTTAAGAATGTTGGAGCTATGACTCCACTCCCCCACATGCCTTCATGACAGAGTGGTTATATAATTACCAATTACCCTTCTACGGTCATTGCAGCGCGGTGTCTAGCAGATGTTAAGTACTGCGTAAAATGGTTTTCTTAACTCTGAATTATGGTTGTGTCGATTTACAAAGTTCGCTTTCCTGACTGAAACTTCCATGTTTTCTTCTGACCCTTGTTAGTACGTTCACCAACGCAGTTCGGTATGCCTAATTATGTGATGATATGATCATAAAAAAAACTCCGCGGCCTGTAGCCCGCAAGCGAACTATACCGACCGAGCGACCGCTGCTTGTCGGCGAAGTTAGTGCCAACTTTTGCTGACAGAAGGTGTCACGTGGTCAGCACAACGGGTCCCCACGGTCATTTATATCGGTTTTCTAGAACGGAGCAACTTCTTGCTTGAAATAGCTTCTCAGTTATCCTCACGAGGCTGAGTGGACCCCGTTCCAGACCCACTACTTCTCAGAAAATCTGGTAACGCCGGGAATCAAACCCAGTACCTCTGGATCTGTGGCCAGGAACTCTGACCATTAGACCACAGAGGCGGTCGTGGTGACCAAAATAAGAAAACTGAGACGGGCGAAGCTGCAGCAAGCATGAGGAAATGAGAACGGAATACATAATTTTGGTCGCAAAATCATAAGGTTAGGCGACAACGCGGGAGACATGTATATATCTATGTATATGGACAGATAGATGCATAGACAGACGGACGGACAGACAGACAGCTAGATAGGCAGAAATATAGGAGGATAACATTAAGATTGGTCTTGGAGAAGTAAGACTTGAAAGTGTATATTGGTTTGAACTAGTTCAATTTTAGAGTCCAAACGCTGGCTTTTGTAAACACGGCGATGAACCTTCGTGTTCTATAAAATCAGGAAATGTCTTAAGTAACTGAGTAGTTCTGAACTTCTCAAGAAGTCTTTTTGCTATGAGCCTAGTTACCTTGATGATGATGGACGTTGCACCAGTCAGGACTATAGTGTAACCTAGTGGCGTCTTTGAAATGTAAACTTTGGTTTGATCAGAACTTTTGGGGAGTTAGGAAAGCATTGTTTTCTCAGTTCAAGGAATGGATTTATAATCTCGACCATGTCACTGATGCTCTGGGCAGTTTTTACTGGGTTCTGCTTTCTGAACACTTCATTCCACCAATGCCCATTTTCGCCATAACTGTGACACTGAATTTCCACAGGACTTGATTTAGCATCGGCTTAGAGAAGTTAAAGCTGCCCTGTGGTTATTTTAGTCCCCACCATGAAGGAGGCTTAACATTGGCACAAGAGAAAGTGACCCATCAGCTTCACGTGTCTGCCGATTTAGTTCTGGTACGCATAGTCTGGGTAGATCCCAAAATCGATTTAGCAAGATGGAGGCCATGTTAGGTGGGTCCCTTGTCACCACGGCATGGCTCGTCCTCAGGAGGACGGAGGAGACAGCCTCCAGATATTGAGGGTAGCTGCGAATATATTGAATAAGGAGTCGCGGACAGCCGACAAGGAGTGGTCCTCCATATTGGGGGTTGAATGTGGGGCTAACAACTCCTCGCCATAGAACATAAGCTTGTTACGGAAGATCATAAGAAACCTCGGACCTCGACGAATTCTGTGGATAAAAGACCCAAGCGAAGGAAAATGGATATAAGATTTGATACTTGGAACGTTAGAAGTTTGTATAGGGCAAGTTCGCTCAGGGCAGTGGCGGAAGAAATCTCAAAATATAAGTTAGATTTAGCGGGAGTACAGGGGGTCAGATGGGATGGAGGTGGCATCGCACCAGCAGGAGAGTATACATTTTTCTTTTGAAAAGGGAATGAAAATCATGAATTTGGTACAGGTTTTATCGTACAAAAGAGAAACGTATCAGCAGTTAAGAGTTTGTTAGTGATAGGATATCATACATAATACTAAGAGGGCGCTGGTGTGATATCATCATTCTGAATGTTCATGCCAAAACAGAAGATAAAACTGATGATATGAAGGGCAGGTTCTATGAAGAACTAGAGCATATATTCGATAAATTCGTAAATACCGTATGACATTTTTTAGAAGAATTCAGTGTCAAAGTAGGTAAGGAAAACATTTTCAAACCAACAGTTGGGAATCATTAATGATAATGGAGTTAGAGTAGTAAACTTTGCCACATCCAAAAATCTTACTGTCGGAAGTACAATTTTGCCACGTTGTAGCGTTCATAAATGTACTTCAGCATCTCCTGATGGAAAGATTCACAACAAAATTCACAATATTTTGATAGAGAGGAAACGGCATTCAAGTACAGTTGATGCCCGATCGTTCAGGGCAGCAGATTGTGATAATGACCACTACTTGCTGGTGACGAAAGTTAGGGAAAGACCGGCAGTGAGTAAACAAACAGCACACATAGTTCATATGGAGAGGTTCAATCTCAATAAATTAAAGGAGGTAGAGGGTAAAGAGCAGTAAAAGTAAAAGCAAAGCTATCCCTGTAACAGGCCGTGGAGGCCCATAAGGTTGTGAAATGTTGAGGTTCCCACATTTTCTAGACAATCGGCTCATAGATGGCGGCAAGGTTGTCAGCCCTACGCGCCTGCCGCCCTTTACCCCCGAGAACATTCCTGGTACTCACTGCTATCAACTTCATTTGGGATACCCATGAAACTAGTTCGGCTGATTAAAATGTGTTTAAACGAGATTTGTAGTAAACTTCATATAGGTAAACATCTGTCTGATAATTTTCCTATCCAAAATGGTCTAAAACAATGATATGCCTTATTTCGACTGCTTTTCACCTTTTGCTGTAGAATATGCCATTAGGAAGGTCCAGGAAAACGATGTGGGAATGACATTAAACGGGGCACATCAGCTGTTGGTCAATGCTGATAATGTGAATCTACTGGGAGATAATAAGTACCATAAAGTGAAAGAATTTGTAAGTGACACTAGTAAGGAGGTTGGTCTGGAAGTAAACGCAGAGAAAACTAAGCATACGTTGCTGTCTCGTCACCAAAATGCAGGGCAAAATCATGACATAAAGATAGTTCACAGATCCTTTGAAAATGTGGCACAGTTCAGATATTTGGGAACGAATATGTCAAATCAAAACCTGATTCAGGAGGAAAGTAAGAAGAGATTGAACTCGGATAATGCTTGCTAACATTCAGTCCAGAACCTTTTTGTCTTCTTGTCTGCTGTCTAAAAATATAAGAATTAAAATATAGAAAACTATAATTTTGCCTGTGGTTCTGTGTGGGTGTGAAATTTGATCTCTGACATTAAGGTAGGAACATACACTGAGAGTGTTTGAGAACAGGGTGTTGAGGAGAATATTTGGACCGAAGAGAGATGGAGTGATAGGCGGCTGGAGAAAACTGCACAATGAGGAGCTTCATAACTTGTATTCTTCTCCAAGTATAATTACAATGATCAAGTCAAGAAGTATGAGATGGGCAGGGCATGTAGCACCAATGTGGGAGAAGTGGAATGCTGATAGATTACTGTGGAAAACCCGGAAAAAGACCATTAGGAAGACCAAGACGTAAGTGTTTGGATTATTAAAATGGATATTAGAGAGATAGAATGGGGTGATATGGATTGGATTGATCTGGCTGAGGATAGTGACCAGTGGAAGGCTCTTGTGAACACGATAATGAACCTTCGGGTTCCATAAAAAGCTGGGAATTTCTTGAGTAGCTGCACAATTGGCGGATTCTCAAGAAGGGCCCAGCTCCATGACTGAGTGAAGAAGAGGGAAACTTCTGTCCCTTCCAGCCGTCGAACTGTGGTCATCCAGCTTCTAGTCAGGCATGCTGATGTTTGCTTGTTCATTTGTGCCTCTGTTACCATATTAACGTGTTCTAAATAGTTTGGATCTTTTGTAGGTGAGTCTTCCTGACAATCCGCCACTGTATAAATTTGGTTGCTTAGCAACTCCGGAGGGAATTTAGGGTTGAGAACTTTCACGCATCCTTTCCCCCACCACACGACATATTACTCCCCAGCTGCCATGGAATGGGATTTAATTTTCGATGACATTCTACGATGTTGGATGCTTTCCACTTGAACGAATACAAAACTCTGGGACTTGCTATGTTATGAAGCTCGAACTGGAGGACGTGGGATGGAAAGAGGATTTTCCTCGTTCTGTTCTGTCCTTTGAAGAATCATCTCATTTCTTTATGATATGGCGAAATTCGTGATTCTTTCTTGAAAGAAGCAGCACCTCCTTGCCGTACGTATTCAGAATATTCATAGGTAAATATGCTTACCAGTAAAAATGCAGAGGTCTTTTCCGTCACACAAGGAAGTATTTACATTGTTTGAAAAGCCAATCAAATGTCTCGGCCCAGTTGGGCCATCGTCAGGTTATAATAAGGAATGTAAAGTCACACAATTATTTTTATTATGTAAAACGCCATCATAGTTTTTCTCACTCACTATTTCGACCCAGATAGACCATCATTAGGTGATACGTAAGAAATATATAAATGATGATAGAATTTTGTAAAATTACAGTTCTACTCGTAGTATAGATTTAAAAAAAATGTTGAATGTGGTCGTATACATCGTAATAATATATATTCGTTGAACTTAAAAAAATAAAAATAAACAAATATAATTATGGGATGTGGCGCCGTATAGATATTGTTAACCGACGTTTCAGAGGAACGTATCGCCTCCATCTTCAGGGTACAATAACAGAGGAAATCAGCGAGCGAGGAACCAGTGTTCTTACAAATATAAACTAGTTTAAGGCAAAAATCACTTGTAAAAGGTGGCGGAATTTTCCAGGAGGAAGGAAAATTTGGAGGAATTTAGCAATTATAAGGTCGAGGTGATAAGGACTTTGTTGGGGAAAGTGGTTAAAATAACGGGGGAATCTTGGATCCCACGATTATCGTTGAAAACGTTGGTTGATTTCATCTAATTCGTAAGTACCTTCGGGCACGTTATCCACATTTAAAAATCTTGGATTTATCTCAGTGGTGTAGCGTTTGTACAGGGGGTATGTATCAAATATTCTAGCCGTCGTTTGCTAGGCAACGTCTCGCTAAAACTCATTCTTATATAAACAAAGATTTGGCAAAGGTTTCCGTGGATGCGGGAAGTCTTGGGATCACCAGGTTTTTCCGCTACAACGGATACAGGAGACTAATAGATGAACTGTTCTGTGTGGTGGCTTGTTTGAAGTCCTCCCGTTCTTATAAAAGAGAGTCTACTCGTAAATTCACTTCTTTCATTCGTAATAGAATTCAGAAGGTAGTTCAGTAATTTAAAATTCAGCTGTTAAGTGTTAACCGGGTAAAATTCGTTAACGAGAAACGACAGCAAGCAGACCTTGAAAACTTTATTTTGTGTGCTGTAGTTACAGCAATCTTTAGAATGTTACAAATTAGCAGACAAGTTTTTACGTGTTTCTCTATAATCACGGTGTCGTTCAGCGTTTAACTTTGTTCGTTTGTGTACATTTGCTAACTTTAACGTATACAAAATGTCACGTGGTCAGCGCAACGAATCCCCACGGCCGTTAATTTAAGTTTTCTAGACCGGAGCCACTATTTCCTTGAAATACCTCCTCAATTATCCTCACGAGGCTGATTGGACCCCGTTCCAGACCCAATACTTCTAAGAAAATCTGGTAGCGCCGGGAATCGAAACCGGCACCTCTGGATCTGTAGCCAGGAACTCTGACCACTAGACCCCAGAAAGTTGGCACTAACTTCTCCGACAAGCGGCGGTCGCTCGGTCGGTATAGTTCGCTTGCGAACTAAAGCCACGGAGTTTGTTCTCGTTTGTGTACATTATTACAATTATCTTCTTATCCCCTACTCTCGTATATGCAGCATGAATAATTCCAGCGGACATCTTATCAGTGTGTGACGTCGTGCGCTGGCAGCTTGCCTATAGTATTACATCATGGGGGGTGGAAGTATAGTCCTACCGTTCTTGACCTCGGGGCTAGACGGAGGTGAGTGGTCAGTTTCACACCCCGACCGTTTTATCCCTCTGGGGAGATCATTCTGTATCCATTGGATATGAGGCCGAGTGGGCCCCTAATCCTGTCTGGACGCTATGGATAAGAAAAAGGATATCTTGTCTCAGCCGGGAATCGAAATCCGGCCGCCCAGCTACTCGCTATACCGACTGTAATTAAAATTACACTCACTAAGAAGTTTAAACGTCTTAAGATTAAACTTGGTGTCGTTCAGTAGAAAATCTTCATGTCTCGTATATAGGAATCCCAAGAATGAAAACATGCAGAAGTATACATGTTTGTACACATATATTTCCGCCTTAAACGCAACTTATTATCTAGTCGCCCGTCTTCCTCACTACATGTTTCGGCCGCATACGGCCATCGTCATGTGTCTTCTATCATGCTAAATTTGTTGTTATTATTGGAGGGGGTGGGTTTCCCCATGCACCGCGACTAATAGTCTGTTGTACGTCCCCCTTTGATATTCTACCAGTCGCCATACTCTACCGGTACTGGTGCGTGCTATCAGCCCCGTTCAGCCAACGAGGTCGGCCCTCGGTACCTGATAGTTCCCCCATCTGCCAGAGGCATTGGAAACTACTTTGGGCGGGAAACTTTTTGCCTAATTTTGCTCAGAGGTCTCCTAGAGACATGAGGATCTTTTATGTGCCGTAAATGTACGACACGGGACCCACGGCTTAAATTTTTCCGCCCTTAAAAAT
>NW_019738371.1:1790718-1794840 GCF_002891405.2 Cryptotermes secundus
CTCGGCTAACATCGGCTCGCTTCGGCTTCGCTCGGCGCATCACGGCTGGCGGGGGGGGGAGGGGCGTCATCCATAGCTCAGCACGTCACAATATATATATTTTTTTGGATTTCACAATATATCGAAAAACATAAATTTGCAATTTTCAATATATAAGAACCCCATACAGACTGATATTACAATACATAACAGCTCATGCCATCCATGTGAACAGAAGCTGTCAAGTGTTAACTACCTACTAAATCGACTACACAAATATCCAATAACAGAAAGAAACACTATTAAAACATACTACACAATAACGAGTATAAGACAGACCTAATCAGAAAACCACCTCTCCCAAAAAAGCAAAACGCACACTGACCCTCAGCACCACGATACCAAATGGGCTACCTTTACATGCAGCGGCAGAGACGGAAGAAGTATTACTAAACTCTTCCGCACACAAAACAGAAGGCTGTGACATGACGCCTGGAAGCCGGAATAGTTCATTGCTAGACAACGGCTTCACTAGGCGCATTTCCGCAGCAACGGATAGGCTTGTGGGAAAACCAGACCGTTACTGCCAAATTAACACTCGTTTCCGCACCAACGGTTAAACAGAAAAATAGAGGAACTGTTGGGGATGGTGACTTATATTCGGCCCTCCCGAAGTTATAAAGAGGGGGACACGTAGATGATTTGAAGTGGAGTCTCCCGTGTGGAGGTGGGGTCCAGTACCTCCGCCATAGTCCTGCGAGTCTTGGGAGGCGACGAAAAGGTAACCCAGTGCCTGGGGCTATAACTAGACTACCCTGTTCCTGGGGCACCCCAGGTTGGGGAAGTCTCGAATCTGAGACAGTAAAATATGGTCAATAGTCCCGCAGACCTCGGACATGGGAATGACTGCGCTGGCGATGGCCATCAGCAATTATAAACAGCAGACCCATCCTCCCTTCAGCGAGAATATTACATAAAGATTATAACCGCAAGTGTTCAGTTGGAAATAAATACTGGTCGTGAGTCTCAAGGGGCTTGTCGCCAAGACGAACTGATTTGCGGTAAACCGCCAGTCGTGAAGTAAGTCTGGCTCTGATTCGGAGTCATTCATTCGTCATTCGTAAAAGAACTCAAGATTTCAGTAGTTGAGTTGAGTTGAGTTGAGTTGAGCGTTCAGGGCAGGAGTGTTAACCAGCGAACAACGGAAGCTGAAGAAGCGACCGATCCGTAAATCAGAACCAAGTCAGTCACGGTGAAGGAGAAGACACTCGAAGTCCAGTAAGGAATGGAGCGAGTCTTAGGCAGTCATTGATTGTAATTAAAAGTGACTGTAAAAGAAGGCGGCAATAAAGCCAATCATCTAGTCCTGAACCCGTTATTATTAGTCACGGAACCCCATAAACACGTGAAAACACAAAATATATTAAAGCCTCATGCACAAACAGGTAAGTACATGTAACAGACGTGACATTTACCGAATGAAATGCTTAGATTGTCCACTAAAATACATCGGACAAACAGGAAGAACACATTCACGCCATCAGACGCAATAGCATCAATTCTGGATATTCAAACCACATACTAAACAAAGGGCATACATGTGGAACCATAACGGATAGTATAAATATTATATTTTGTAAAATATATATTAAATATTATAAAAACAGGAAAGACATGCAAACATTTAAATATCACATTTATAGAATCAATAAAGGTAACCTACATATGAACGTCACATGCAACTCCATATTCGAGAGATTACACAAGCTTTACTGCACACAGCAGCCAACACACCCCAGTCATGTTATAAAAGCAGGAGTAGTCACACCGAACGCTCATAGCATCTACACACAGCCCACTTAACGTAACCAGTGTAGTAGCGTGGAAAACCTGCAGCTAGTAGTGCATACATGAGTCTAAAATGTAAACTAACATAAAGTAAAGTAAAGGTATCCCTGCAACAGGCCGTGGAGGCCCATAGAGTTGTGAGATGTTGAGGTTCCCACATTTTCTAGAAAATCTGCTCATAGATGGCGGTAAGGTTGTCAGCCCTACGCGTCGGCCGCGCTTTACTCCCAAGAATATTCCTGGTACTCATTTCTGTTAGAGGCTGAGTCGACCCCAGGGCCATAGTGCGGCTGGAAGGATTAGGTCAATTGAAAAAATCCAATGACCTCATCGGAACTTGAACCCGCGACCTTCCTGCTTGTAGCATAGTGCCTCAACCAACTACGCTACCGCATCACGCAAAAACGAAATATAACAAATAATCTATAGTAACATACAGTGTAACAATTTTAGGAAGATAGAAGACACCTGATGATGGCCGTATACAGCCGAAACATGTAGTGAGGAAGAAGGGCGACTAGATATTAAGTTGCATTTAAGACGGAGATAAATGTGTACAAAAGATATATATTAATGCAACATGATGCTTAAACACAATATGCAAAAATACATGCTTAGTACCTGTTGTTTTATATAGTCGTAAAATGTTATCTCTCACCCGAAAGGGAAAACGTAGGTTGAGGTTGTGTGAATGTGAAGTTCAGAGGAGTATATCTGGACATGAGAGAGAGAGAGAGGGAGGGACAGGATGGAGGCGGGGCAGGTGAGAAAAGGATACAAAATGTCAGTCGGAAGACAAGACGAGAAAAGGCAATTCGCAAATCTTGGGCGTATATGGGAGGATATTACGACGTATCGTAAAGAGATCGGATATTCTCCGTCTCATGATGGGGTTCAGTGGCAGACCTTTCTGAAAACTTGGGTTCCTTTGAAACCTATGCATTTCGTGACCCACTTTGAGGCTATCGGTACAGTAATCCCTCACTGACCGCGGATTTTCACGTGTACTCAGCATTCATAGGAAAACCACAAGAACACTTAGTTAAGATAATTACTCACTGGGTTTGAACCCGGGGCCCCTCGAATGCGAGATTTTCATAGTAACTTATGGGTTACATCCCGTTGTGTGTATACTAGAATCTATTAATATGACCGTTGGCACGACATTAAAAGAAAGCAAACTTTTTTCAAACGAAGACGAAAATGTATTTATCTACATATGCATAGATTTTATGCTACATGTTTCGATAAGATCTAAAAGTTTGTGACCATGGTATTACAAGTATTATGTTTTTGGACATTATCCATCGTCTTGTCTAATAATTAAAAAAAAAAGTCCTGTTTCTTTTTCAAATCACAGCGTTTCGGAGACTGGATTCTGTCCCCGTCCTCAGGTAAAACATAATACTTGTTACGTGTTTCGACCTATATATAGGTTATCATCAGACATTCTTATATGAGCTGTAAATCAAGCTATGTTGTCCAATTAGTTGTCTAAATACAGAGCCGTATTTTGCAGCTGGTGTAAATGCCGCTATCGAATATCTTTTTTTCTTTTCAATTCGCATAGTGGGGGGTGGAGTCCAGCTGGGTCCACTCGGCACGGCGGCCACTGATTGGCCTATTATAGCCTGGCCCGGGTGATCATGATGATTGAGAATTTGATGGAATGAAGATTGGCAGGGGAAACCGAAGTACTCGAAGAAAACCTGCCCCCAACACCACTTTGTCCACCATAAATTCCACTTGACCAGACCCGGACTCGAACCCGGACCGCCGCGGTGGGAAACCAACGACTAACTGCTCCAGTTATGGCGCGGCTTTAACGAATATCCTAATACGTAGGTAAGTCAAAAAGTAAATTACAAATGGATTTAGAACTTAAACAAAAAGAGTACTGAAGAAAGTTGTCTTCTGGGTTTAGGCACCGTGTATTCTTCGTTTTGGCCGACGTTTCGGAGGAACGTAGCGCCTCCATCTTCAGAGCAGTTGAATAGCTGCGGAGAGCAGTAGCTGTGGTGATAGGATGTGGAAGGTGCTGCTTATATACGAAGTAGGCAGGGGGGTGGTTAGGGAGAACGGACCAATGGGAGCAGTGGAGAGCGATTAAGGCCATATATGGTGTGTGACTAAGGGAGAGGGGGAACGTCCAGTGAGTACAGGAAACTTGAGGTCAATAGCACTAGGAAGTGCGGTAGTCAAGAAAAACCGGTAGGTTGAGGACAGGCTATTGACGTCAATGACATGACGAAGAACTGGTGTGGCTAGTAGGATTCTCTTGAGGGAAAGGATGTT
>NW_019738371.1:1796790-1819589 GCF_002891405.2 Cryptotermes secundus
CCCTGAAAACCAGCAGCATAAAATTCTTTGGGCTGCTGTCGGAACCAGGCGGTGACTTCCCTTTCTACAGCATCACTTTCCTGGAGGATGGTGTCACCTTAAACTTTTTTTTGGCAGGCGACGCAGGATGTTTCCACTGCATTGACGCACGCTTTGTCTCGGGCTGGTAATGGTGAACCCAAGACTCATCACCTGTGACAATTCGGGCTAGCATATCGTGTCCTTCATCATGGTAGCGATTGAGATGCTGTAATGCCAGACTCATTCTCTGCATTTTGTGCTGTGGGGTCAGCATGCATGGCACCCGTCATGCACAGACTTTGTGAAAACCTAACCTGTCGTGCATTATGAGGTAGGCCATGCCATGTGAACACGCCTGGTTCCGACAGCAGGCCAAAGAATTTTATGCTGCTGGTTTTCAGGGCGATGGCACTTATCAAATAGAGTGTTTAGATTATGCAGTGATTTAGATCATCGTCGTGTGGTTTAATTAAATTGTATTTAAATTAAATTAAATTGTATTTAATTAATACTGCCGGCTGGTTGTTCGTGGCGCCACAGGGGTGCTGTATGAGATGTGTACTGAAGTATTCTTATGGATGAATATGAATGTCAGAGTCAAAGTCACATTGCGACTGACGGTCAGTCAGTCAGTAAGTCAAGGTGTCGAGCCCCATCTGGGACTCATGACGAGATATTTATTATTTCTGGACAGTTACGGTCTTGATTTTGTGGTGCGGTCTCTCAGACGAGAGGACGGGTCTGTCTTCTGTATATATTGCTGATGGCCCTTGCCAGAGCAGTCTTTCTCGGGTCCGAGTCCCTTGGGACTCGTGACCAGATTTTACTGTCTCACATTTGAGACTTCCTTTTCGTCGCCTCCTACGACTCGCATGGTCACTGTGGAGGTATTCGACACCGCCTCCACACGGGTGTGAAATCTGTTTTGTATGGAATCTCATTATATAGCCTCGCACCGACAACGCACAGCTTCTATTGTTGTCTAGGAGTGTTTACCGCGACGTTGCATAGCAACGGTCGAGGCACGGACTCCATAGAAAGTCAGTCACGTGATAGCCACATTGTCAACCCATTGGCGCGCTGACCGTTGCCTAGCAACGAACTATAAACACTCATCCCATTGTTGAGTGCACTTATACGACTGAATGTTGTTTACAGGTCGTTGCCTAGAAACGCTCTTGCCATCCACGTTACACTGTTCTAGTTTCTGGTAGTGAAGTTTCCTGCATATCAAATATTGCGGTTATATGGGCATGACTCGTTGTCTAGACCCTCGTTTGTCACAGCGGGATGTACCACGTGAAGCCGTGTTGCATAGGATCCGCATGGCACGTTCCACTTCTTAAGCCCCTGCGTGTCTGTGCACCTGTAAGGTTCTGTCCGGTGTATCTCAGAACGAATTGTTGAACTGTCTTCCTCGGAGATTGAAACCTACACCTTCGGAAGAGGAAGCACCACGTCCAGTAGTTCTTTTGCCGTACAGTTCGAAATGTTTCTTTTTAACCCAGCCGCAGGCTGTGCTGCTAGTCCTCTGTTTTCCCAGCTACGGGACTACGTCATATTCATTTTACGTTGCAGTGATCGCTAGAAATATAGCTGCCTAAGGACGGCTTATTGAGCCTGCTTGACATAACCTCACATAATCATTTACACGGCTAATGGTGACATTTCTGTTAGTTTGCAGAATCTGAGGTTCTCTCAGCGGTGGTTATGAAGAGTTATACTTTCTGGGATACAACGCATTGTAGTCCGTTGAAAGCCAACCGACTTTGACTTTGACTTTCAACGGATTACACTGCGTTGTATCCTAGAAGACAGACATTTTCTGTTGGTTTATTTTATTTGCATGCATTTATTTTCTCTTTGTTACGAACAGAAAATTCACGGAAAATAGTTGTTTTATTGCTCCCTTCTTTTTCTGAAGATCTAGCGCGGATCCTTCATTATATTATTATTATTATTATTATTAGTAGTAGTAGTAGTAGTAGTAGTAGTAGAAGTAGTCTTTTATCATGGCATAATGGTTGGCGCCGATCACAGTGGCCGCACGGTCTAAGGAAGGTCCTGTCTTCGCTCTTTCGGATTCTGGGATCGTGGGTTCAAATCCCACTGAAAGCATGGATGTTTGTGTTAGGTAGCGACCTTGGGATGGACCGATTCCCCGTCCAAGGAGTCCTATCGACTGTCCTAGATTAAGGGAAAAATAAAATTTACTTAAGTCAACACCGTAGGGGGCACGTGGTAGCGTAGTTGGTTGAGGCACTCTGCTACAAGCCGGAAGGTCGCGGGATCGAATCCCGATGAGGTGGATTTTTCAATTTACCTAATCCTTCCAGCCGCACTATGGCCCTGGGGTCGACTCAGCCTCTAACATAAATGAGTACCAGGAATATTCTTGATGGTAAAGGGCGGAAGGCGTGTAAGGCTGAAAACCTTGCCGCCTTCTATGAGCCGACTTTCTAGAAAATATGGGAACCTCAACGTCTCACAACCCTATGGGCCTCCACGGCCTGTTACAGGGATACCTTTACTTACTTACTTTACGTCAACACAGTCAGGAACACATTAAGAAACAAAGAATAGTGGTTGGCGCGATTGCAATGATTTAATTATGTAAATGAAACATGTGGCTTCGTTTCATCTTTTGTTTTTGTTGATATTTGTTCTGTTTCCTTCTTTGATTCGTTCTTGCCTTGTAAATAGCGTTTGGGCTGTTGAGTAAGCATGTAAACAAGTAAAGGATTTAACTGGACTGAATTATCAACCGCTTCTCCCTATTCGTTCGCATTCCGTAAAACATGGGTCACCATCCTACGCCAAATATATACAGCTGCGATACATGTCGTTAAGATCCGTTAATCCGTCTATTAAAATGGGTTCGATTGTTTGGACAGTAGTAGACAATACGTACTTACATTCATATTACAATTGTGTGGCATGACATGTATTGAATTGGTTCTATGTAAAATACATGCATCTTCATTGTAACTTGATGTGATGGTTTAAAAATGTTCGGGGTATATATGAAGTGAGCCGGTCATGGTAGCCGAGCGGTCTAAGGCATGTACTGCCTTCGCTCGCTTAGAAACCGGGATCGTGGGTTCGAATCCCACCCAGGGCATTTATGTTTAGTTTGTGTGTGTGCGTTTTTCTGTTCTAGTAGTGTAAGCATTGAGGCTATGTACCGGTGTATGTATGTATGCATTTATTATTGTTATTTTACTGTTTTCTTAAACTGCATGAAAGGCTGTGGTGACGGCGATGTTTATTTTGATGGTGCCTGATACAGACGACAAAAAATAAAAAAAAACAAACCCCGTGGTCTTTAGTCCACAAGCGAACTATACCGATCGAGCGACCGCCGTTTGTCGGCGAAGTTAGTGCTGACTTTAGCAGATATAAGGTGTCACATGGTCAGCGCAACGGATCCCCACGGCCGTTAATCTCGGTTTTCTAGACTGGAGCCGCTATTTCCTTGAAATAGCTCCACAATTATCGTCACGAGGCTGAGTGAACCCCGTTCCAGACCCACTACTTCTCAGAACATCTGGTAGCGCCGGGAATCGAACCCGGACCTCTGGATCTGTAGCCAGGAGCTCTGACCACTAGACCACACAGGCGATCTGGATACAGACGACAGTGACGATAAATGAAATCTTGGAAATTAACAACTGTAAGAATTCCTATAGAACAGTCAACGTCAGGAATCCAAGGCAATCACCGTTTAACTTCCATCACGTATAAGGATGAACGAAGGTTTTAGGTCCTGTGATTGAGATTATCTCTTCTGAGGGGCTCAACTGAGTAGGTGTCTTCCTTTCTCGCATGAAGACGGAAACATCCAGTTTCCGAAACGTCGTGTTTTCTATGTCCTAGAATTCCGGACGATGGAAAAAGTCTCAAAACCCCGTAATTCTATGTGTTATCCACCATCGTCAGAAGCCTTTAGAATCTGCATGAAGGTTTTATTGTTACGTATATTTTGTGATCTACAGTTTTGCCGTGATAGTTTGGTCGGAGAACATTAAAGGACCAGAGTGCCCTGGAGACATGGACTTTCGTGGGAGGGCGATGTTAAAATGTACCTTAAACAAATGGGGTATAGAAATATGGACTGAATTCATTTGGCCCATGATTAGAACCAGTGGCGGACTCTTATGAACACAGTAATAAATCTTTACAGGACCAGTGGCGGACTCTTATGAACACAATAATAAATCTTCACGTTCCGTAAGAATCGGAGAATCTCATGACTGTTAACTGTTCTAGAAGTTCTCTTCTTCCTCTTCTTCTTGGAGTCACTCAGTCATGTTCGAAGTAAATGGCAACTTGAACATTAGCCTGCTTTCCTTAAAAAAAAGAAAGCAGGCTTATGAGATCACCATGCTATCTGCATATCTCCCCCTATCAATTTTTGAATGCCTGAACCAATCTTTATGAAACTTGGTAAGTGTATCACGGAACCTGAGCCCATCTCAACTGCATATAAATCCCTCCCATCAGTCCTTGTGTTTGCATGTGTATTCCTCTGTCGTTGCTAGGCAACGGTTCGGTAAATCATTACCGCGCCAACGAATGCAAACGCAACAATAGAAATATTGTTGGACGCGTTGTTTTCTTTCGCGATCCGTTCCTTATCAAAGAAAAGTAAGCGATTAGTTCTTCCCAGAACTTCTTGGTTTTGTTTTGTACTCAGAGGTCCATCTCTGTAACAACTCGTTTCACCAAGCCATCCTGTCATCCTTTTGATCTGGTACCGCTTCCGAGAAAAGCGTGGGAAACCCCGAGAAACGAACTTGGCCTACGGGGTATGAACCGAGGCTTACACACTGAAGATCACTTTATTTCCTAAATTCAGTTACGCCACTTAATATGATGACGTTGATTAGCATCTGTCTGGGTTTAATGCTTTTCCCGACCCCGCTGCAAGTACACATGACTTCGCTCCCACGTCCGAAAACGACTCGATATCCACTTCTCGTTCTTGGACCGTACCTAATGCGGATCTGTTTCATGCGGTGGCTACATGTGAGGAACACATATAATCCTGTCTCAGATGACCAGTTACGGGAGATTAACTCACAATTTGTTGCACGCGTAACAGTCAGAGCAAGACTACGTCAGGCTGTGTGGGAACTGCTCAGTCTTGCGGCTAACCCGCTCGTCTCCTGGTAAGGTAAAGGGCTATCCCTGTAACAGGCCGCGGAGGCCCATACTATTGTGAGATGTCGAGGCTCCCACATTTTCTCTAGATAGTCCGCTCATAGATGGCGGTAAGGTTGTCAGCCTTACGCCCCGGCCGCCCTTTACTCCCCAGAAAGATCCCTGGTACTTATTTCTGTTAGACCCTAAGTCGACCCCAGGACCATATTGCGGTTGGAAGGATTAGGTTAATTGAAAATATCCAGAATTATTCGGTTTTTGGACTTTTTCCATCGTCCGAAATTCTAGGTAATAGAGGGCACGACGTTTCGGAAACTGGATTTGTTTCCGTCTTGAGGTGAGAAAGGAAGACACCTACTCAGTTTGGCCCCTTAGAAAGAGCTAATCTCAGTCACTTTTTTAAGGGGCCCAACTGAGTAGGTGTCTTCCTTTCTCACCTGAAGACGGAAACAGATCCAGTTTCCGAAACGTCGTGTCCTCTATTACCTAGAGTGCCCTCTATTACGTAGAATTCCTAACGATGGAAAAAGTCCCAAAACCCAGTAATTCTGTGTGTCATCCACCATCGTGAGAACCCTTTAGAATCTACTTGAAAAAAATCCAATGACCTCATCGGGACTTGATCCCGCGACCTTCCCGCTGTAGCATAGTGCCTCAACCAACTACGCTAGTAAACGTCTCCTCTTTGGATAACACGTCATGTAATACAGGATTTGTGATCGATAGAGCTACGTAACAGGAAAATTTTACTGCTGTCTCGCTTCTCTCTTCTTATTCATTTGACCTCTTAGTGCCTTATGATTTATTCAGTCACATATTAGAGCTGTACATGATCTTCATAGTTGGTTGGCTCCTATATTATTTAATGACACTGTATTAACTGGGGAAGAAGCGACCGTGACGTGTTTCAAGATTCGCCGCCGACAGTTAGACGAACTGAGGAATGCAACGAAGCACTTTAATCGTGGTAGGCAGTCGAACCGGTTATATCCGGAACTCAAATCAGACACATTGCCTCTATGCTTGGTATTCAGAATCTGCAGTGAAAGTTGACGAGCGATTTTCATTTAATTTCGTATCAGAGTAAGCTGGGATGGCTCAGTCGGTATAGGGACTAGGCTACCGGTTGTACCATCGACCCCCTGCAGTGGCAGGAAATATTTTTCTTCTCCATAACATCAAGACCGGGTCTGGAGCCAACTCAGCCTCTTGTACATTGGATTCCAGGGTCTGTTTCCTAGAAGGTAAAGCGGGAGGAGCGTGAAGCTGATCACACTTCCATCTAGTGCCGAGGTAGAGAATGCTGGAGCTATACATCCAGTCCCCAATGCGTCTTCATGGCGTGGTGCTTAATTAATTAAGCATATGGATAACATTTCTTTTTTCGTAACGGTAAAATTTTAAACATACTTTAAATGAAGCTCAAGCCAGACTGTTTATAATTTTTTAAAGATATTTCTCATGACAGGATGGGATTGGATGGAGTGGACCGATCTGGCTTAGGATAGGGACCAGTGGAAAGCTCTTGTGAACACGGTAATGAACCTCCGGGTTCCATAAAATGCTGTGAAATTCTTGAGTAGCTGCACAATTGGCGGCTTCTGAATAAGGGCTCAGCTCCATGGATTTAGTTTAGTCTCGTCGTGGAAAAAAAATGTGTTTTCCATTGGTTATATCGCTCGTTTGACATGTAAAGACTGAGTTTAAAGTATCGTTCGAGATGACGTCTATTTAACAAAATACAGCCGAAATTGACATCTGACTCACAAGTATTGCCACTAGCTTAGTAATAGGAGATTCACATCGTCAGCGTAAACGGCGCCAAAAACAGGTGCCAGGTATCGTTCTGTTGTTGAAGAAATACATAGATGACTGCATGTATAAATAGTAACTCCAAACAAACAAAAAACAAACTCCGTGGTATTAGTCCGCAAGCGGACTATACCGACCGAGCGACCGCTGCTTGGCGGCGTAGTTAGTGCCAACTTTTGCGGATAGACGGTGTCACGTGGTCAGTGCAACGAATCCTCACGGCCGTTAATTTCGGTTTTCTAGACCGGAGCTGCTTTTTCTTTGAAATAGCTCCTCAGTTATCCCCACGAGGCTGAGTGGACTCCGTTCCAGACCCACTACTCAGAAAATCTGGTAGCGCCGGGAATCAAACCCGGGACCTCTAGATCTTTAGCCAGGAAATCTGACCACTAGACCACATAGGTGGTCATGTAAATACTAACTAATCTTGGTAATTTATATTGTGACGTGGATGGCGCAACGGGAAGTGGGGGTCACGTGAACTCTGCGTTTCCTCGAGTGACGTCATATACCCCCACTTCTTCTGCCAGTACGCAACGCTCGGCGCCCCCCCTCCCCGCGGTGACGTGGCAGAAGAGCGACTGTGTTGTTACCAAGGGATACCGCAGTTGCTACGCAGCCGTAAACAACTCCCAACGGCGTTGCTAGCAACACCTGTAAACACGGCATCAGGCAACAGCGGTACCTATCACGTAACTGTTTTCTGTGTTGTCCGTGCCGAGGCTAAATAAGGAGCGACGAACACTATTCAGTAGTGAGCGAGTAGTCAGTGAGGATTGAGCCAGTTACTAGTGAGTAACGATTAACCAGTCAGTTGAATTGTAGCAGGCGCCGAAGGCAGTTGCAGTCTAGCATTCGCCGGAGTGAGTGACTACAGGAGAAGTATTTGTGATACCGCCGATGGCAATAATTGTGAGATCGTAAATTGTGTGATTGTAAGAGCGAGTGTTCAATAAATTCGCTATATCAAATAAGGCGTGAAGTTACTTCTCGCGTTATACACCCAACACGTGACAATATTAATTTTATGGACAAGATATTAATTCAATTATGGTATATTTTTAATATGTCTTAATATAAAAGGAGAAATGAGTACTGATTTATACGCTATAAGATTCGGAGCATCAGTAAGTAAACACGAAGGCCAGTAAGGCATATACAAAATTGCAAACATTTTACTCATATATGAAAAATATGCATAGGCTACTCCATATTGGAGAAGGCCTATCCATACTGTTGTTTCATATCGGACTGAAAGTGAAATACGTCGGTTTTGCTGGTCTGCTCACATCAAAGTGACGCACTTTAGCTAATTCTTCGTTGTCCTCTCCTCTTCTCTCCACACTGCTTTTTATCTTTCATGATCCGCTGTAGACAAAGTTTTCACTCGACAGTTACCGGCAACAAGATACCGCCTGAAGCAAAGACTTCTGACGCTTTTCAAAGTAATGCTGACACATACGAGTCGAGCTGAGCTGTGAAGTGTGCAGCCTCCAGGCGGGGGGGGGGCGTATTCTTTACTCCGGTGTGAGACTAAAACTTATCTGCTGTTATGCACTCTGAATAAGAACGTGTGTTTTTGTCTAACTGTGGTTTATGTGTAATTTGGTCTCTCGCCATAAGACAGCGGTTTCCAAAATGTGGGATGCGACCCCCTCGTGGGGGGAATATTCTGGGAAATTTATATAGGAAAACAGTTGATTGTAATTATCAGGATATCATATATACAGAATCGAGATAATCTGTTGTCTAGTGGTCAGAGTTCCTGGCTACAGACCTAGAGGTCCGGGTTCGATTCCCGGCGCTACCAGATTTTCTGAGAAGTAGTGGGTCTGGAACGGTGTCCACACAGCCTTGAGCTTGAAGAGCTATTTCAAGGAAATGGCTACTCCGGACTAGAAAACCGAGGTTAACGGCCGTGGGGATTCGTTGCGATGACCACGCGACACCCTCTATCCGCTAAAGTTATCACTAACTCGTCGACAAGCGGCGGTTGCTCGGTCGGTAAAGTTCGCTTGCGGACTCAAACCACGGAGTTTGTTTTTGTTTTGTTTGTGATAATTATTAATTGCTAAAAAGCTAGAAATACTGTTTTTTGAAAATGAAAAACTAAAAAAAGAAATACGTGGGATTTTAGGTTCTCGCAACGGTGATTATGACGAATTCTATCTTCGTGGATATTACGTCATGTAGTCCTTTAAAAGTCAAACCTATGTTTCCGAGGAGTATGTTGTCTTCATCTTCAGAACTGAAGAGTAGGTCAAGCAAGAAACCAGCATGAAGCAGGCAATCACCTACTCTTCAACCCTGAATGTTGAGACAACATATTCTTCCGAAACGTCAGTTTATTTTCAACTGAATGCACGGCGTTGTATGTCAGAAGGTAGAACTCCTCAACTAAAAGTAATTACCGTAAGGGAAGATGTAGACTGAGGATATTTAGAACAGGGCGCTGAGGAGAATGTGTAGACCTCAAGAGGGAAGAATTGAGGGAAGGCTGGAGAAAACTGGAGAGCTTCACCAGATATTTGGGTGATGATCTCTAAGGAGAATGTAGTACGCATGGGAGAAGTGAGAGAAATGAGAGAGGTGAGATATAAGTACAGTATTTTAGGCGGCAAAATATGAAGGCAAGAGACTACCTATGAGGCCGAGGCGTTAATAACGAGAAACATAAAAATGTATCTTGGAGTGACAGGGCCCTCATATTAAGATTCCAGGAAAGGAGAGCTTATGTTGATGTACAGAGTGACTGTTAGGCTTTCGAGAAGGACCCCCTTCAGTGGAGTTTACTTTTGTGCCTTTATACAAAAATAAATTATTTTTTATCTCTCTTGTCCCCATTTCCCGAGAGAAATTTGCGAGGAAGATAGAGACAAGTTAAATCTGTGTAGAATTTGTGGTTCTCACTCCTGTGGTTATGAAGAGGTCTATCTACTGGGATATAACGCCGTGTAGTCCGTTGACAGTCAACTGACGTTCCTGAGGAACACATCGCCTCCATCCTCAGGGTCTCAGCCCTGCTCTGCTTGCCGCCTGTTTTCACACTGGTTTCTAGCTTGTCTTATTTTTCGACCCTGAGGATGGAAGGGACATGTTCCTCTGAAACGTCGGTTGGCTTCCAACGGACTACACGGTTTTATATCTCAGAAAACAGATCTCTTCAAGTTAGATCTATGCAGTATGTATGTGCATATGCATTCGAAAGAGTCGGCGGATTTTACCGAAATTTGGCAAGAACATCGTGTCATTTGCTTTATTCTCTTTTCGTTGTTTTTCAGTGCTGTCTACCAGGTGATCATGCACAGTTCTCGGCTGAGAGCGATTCTAATGACATTTAATTTAAGGATAGTCTTAGACAAAGGAGCTTAAATTCGAAATTAACGAAAACGCTCTGCAATTTGTATGTCTTAAATAAAGTGAGAAGCGAGGCCGCGCCATAGCTCAAGCGGTTAGTCGCTGGCTTTCCACCGCGGCGGCCCGGGTTCGAGCCCGGGTCTGGTCAAGTGGGATTTGTGGTGGACAAAGTGGCGCTGGGGCGGGTTTTCTCCGAGTACTTCGGTTTCCCCTGCCAGTCTTCATTCCACCAAATTCTCCATCATCATAATCACCCGGGTCAGGTACAATATGCCAATCAGTGGCCGCCGTACCGAGTGGGCCCAGCTGGACTCCACTCCCCACTAAGCAAAAAAAAAAAGTGAGAAACGATGTAAGTGATAAGTTAGAGTCCTAAATTGTAATGTGGGTTTAATTTTTTATTTTGTCACTTTTGTGACTACATTTATCATTTATGTCACTCATTATAATAAAACTTTTGAGAGTGAATACTCTCTTAATCGAAACCGACAAAAATCGTTGGATTTGAATTAAATTATTTTTATACTGAGTAATAAATCACGCTTCTATATAAATAAAATCGTTGTTAATTATTATATTTATGAAAATAATTTAATTTTATTTATTTCGATTATTGAAATACTGTTTTAGAAGAGTTAAACTTGACAACACTGTAGTTTTCCATAAGTTGGCTGCCTTGCGACGCTCAGGGGTCCCACATGAACAGACCGAAACCACAACTGAAGCTTTTGTTGACGCGTTGTTACAGTTGTAGGTTAATCGTAGCTACAGTTCTCTTTGTTAATTTTTTCTTTCATGCATCACGATGCCAAAAGCAACTTATCTTTTGAAAGGAAAAATAGTGACTAAAAGTACATATGAGAAAAGACTCGCTCAACAAAATTTTATTTCCTGTTTACATTTTGTTTCCCTTTCCGTCATGTTCTGAATTCATGAATTTAATAAAAAGATAATCATACAAAAAAGTATATCTTATAGAAATTCGCTGTAGTTTCTGCTGTGCTACTTTGTAACTGTTTCCAACGTTGCCGGACCTCTACATTGATTAGCTTGCAAATCGACTAAAAGTCAAAGTTTCGATACATTATTATTAATTTCTCCAGAACGGTATAGCGAATGTAACCATAATTCGCAACATTATTCCTAAAGGCGGAAATGAGAAGTGCAAAAGTTTTGAAACCAATGTTACCATTTTTTCAAACTTTTTTCAGCTACTATAATGTACTAGGTGACGAACTTCCATAAGATCACGTGTACCTTTAGGGAAAATTATAAGTGCAGTAACTTTCGAACTGGTTAGTGAACAGAGTCCCAACCTTTTTAGGGATTTCAGAATAAAATAACGAACGATATGTACAATTTGTATCCCTTTTGCCATTTTAAATATCTCCTATACATCCGTAACACTGATATTTTTTTGTCAAGATTTTCTTCGAAAAATATACACCTTCTGTTAAGATAGGGGTTACGACAATATGGCTGGCCCACGAAATCCCAATGTGTTTAATGTTTCGATAGTAATCAACGCCCATATTTGCTCATATGGCCTTTTTCAGGGCTGACGCTATTTATCCTTGTTTAATCTCCTACTGGGTTCACTCTATCCTGTGAGAGCCAATGGAAACTGACGTGTTGACTTGCGGTTCCCCCTGTTTCCGATATAAATCGGAGATTCCCGCAAGCTGATTACTCTGCTTGCCTCCTATATGCTAATTTCTTGTCTTATTCTTCGACCCTGAAGATGGAGGCGACATGTTCTTTCGAAATGTCGAATGGTTTTCAAAGGACTACACGCCGTTATATCACAGAAGACAAAACTCTTGCTAATCATCCCTCTGAGAACCTCGGTTTGTATCAATTTTTATGTAGATCCTACGTACTTTGTCTGTGTAACCTTTTGGCGACAACCCACAACAGTGGATGTAGCGATCAAATGCTAGTTCGGACATTTGCGAGCCGTGCGACTGGCCGAGCTCCCGGAAGCGGGCGTGTGAGGTGACATGAACCGACCACCGAGTTGCATCATTATACTCGCTTGTTTGCCTCACACAGGCCGGGCGGTCAGTCAGCTGAACAAACACTGAACGAACTCAACACATCACAGAACATGCCGATCCTAGAAATATTAGTCTCCATACTTGGATCTCCACAGCTGCCGCCACTTCTAGTGGAGGAGCTGAAATGAAGAAAAGGCGAATATCAAGTGCAGTTTTGTGCTCAATAAAAAATTACTGGCTTATTCTTTAGTTATTTAACTGTTTATGAACTTCTGTTGAGTTATGAAGATTTATTTATTTGTGGATTACATAACACATAAAGTCTTCAACTCACACGTTATATCTTCACAGGGTGACTTCTTGCTCTCTCTTCTTCAACCACGAACTTCCCGTGGCTCTCTCTACCGAGAATTGACTCGTCCCTGAACCAAACGAATTCTGTCACTTACAGAGCCGAGGAACGGACAAGCATCACACCGCTGCGTGACGTCCCCGCAGACGTGGAAAAAAAACAGCCTCTATTGTTGCGTGTTCGTCCGTGTTTACAGAGCTGTTGCCTGGCAACGCGTTGATCAGATCCGTTACAATATTCTTTCCAATTCATTATCGACCAATCATTCTACAATTCGACGGGCAGAATGCTGACGTCGCCGAATACATCAGGAAGAGAAGGACATAGATTACTGAATTTATAGCTCTTTTTGTCTCGCCATGTACGTGATTGAATCATTAGATTGATGGAAGGTAGGACACGTAACCTGTTCCCAAAACTCCTTGAGTATTATTATTATTATTATTATTATTATTAGACGGGGTGGATTTCTCCATGCACTTAGACCAGTTATTGTTCCATTGTGCGTCCCCCTTTAATTTCAACCCTACAATGTGTACCCTACCGGTACCGGTGCGTGCTATCAGCCCCGTTCAGCCAAGGAGGTCGGCCGTCGGTACCTCGATACTTCCCCCATCTACCAGAGGCATTGGAAACTACTTGTGCGGGAAACTTGCCTAATAATTTTGCTCAGAGGTCTCCTAGAGACATGAGGATCTTTTACGTGCCGTAAATATACGACACGGGATCCACGGCTTAAAGTACCTTCCGGAGGACTTGTTCCCTGAATTTTTCCGCCCTTAAAAATTCCACGACCTCCGCCGGGTTTGAATAGTAACCAAGAAGAGTCCATTGAAATAAACGCGATTTATCCTCCAAACTTCGCCAGTTGTGTGACGTGTGACGTCTGCTTCCCTTCAGATATTTCAATTTTCATGAGCAAATAAAGTTAGTGACACACAGTTCTGGTAAGCACATGATTATTTCCGACGTGACCTGTATACATCCAGTTTTTCACATAGGAGTAAAATTTTGCATGATCACCATGTCTGTGATAGTTAAGGTACAAAATCCTCTTCATTGAGAATTTTCATTTGTGTTTATGATTTATCTCACATTTATTATATCTGCCTCATAATTAATTAGTATCGCTGTCAAATGGAAACCACATTCTACAAAGGAATTAACCCGAAAAAAAGTTACACGTGTTTAATAGTGTCACGTGTGCGACTATCTACAAGGTTTGGATTGGTAACTGGATTTACTGAATACTTATAGATCGTAACTAAAAGTAACTACAGCACTGTCGCTAGTTCGCACACATTGCAGTTCACTACAGCAGTACTAAGTCTTCTCAGTCTACTGTGTCTTCACCGGTTGTCACCTGGTAACGGCTTCCAACGCCGTAGCCTCCTCAGCTTCTATGTTCACATCCTTACTGTCCGACGACTGTCTCACAAGTAACTCCTACTCTTCTAACTAACGTCTCACTACTCTCGTAATCGCCGGCTGTTCCTTTTTATATCCTCGGCACGGACCGCACCGAAAACGCTTCTACCACCAGTTCTTCTATTGTTGCATCACGTAGCTACCTCACGGACTGTGTAGAGAACACCGCTTCCAAGTTACTCCATTGTTGCATGTTACGAAGCTGTTACGACCATTACCTAGCAACGGTCGTTGTTTACAGAGCCATTACTTAGGAACAGGTCAACATGCCACAGTATTATTACTACACTTCATTTCACTGTTATAATTAACTGGCGCTGGTGTTGCTTCTATCTAGGAAGTTCGCACGGTCGCCATATTGGTACTGTTTGTGGTATGGAATTGGCAAGTACAGGGGTGGAGTGGCCTCCAGTGGGAAGATGTTCATGCCGAGTTTAATGCAACTCTGTTATTACTTCAAGAGTTTCTAGGGCGATATAAGCTTACATTTGCTCATAGAATAAGTAAAATTGCTAAAATGAACTTTATGACAAATCCATCAAATAATGAAATTTATAACTTTCGTTTCTACAGTTATTTTGCACGTCAAGATGTGATTCCCATTCGTTTACACTTCTGAGTCGAACTTCC
The DNA here is from genome assembly GCF_002891405.2 of Cryptotermes secundus. Taxonomy (NCBI): domain Eukaryota; kingdom Metazoa; phylum Arthropoda; class Insecta; order Blattodea; family Kalotermitidae; genus Cryptotermes; species Cryptotermes secundus. The sequence goes on from NW_019738371.1 coordinate 1,811,551, forward strand.
TGTAGCCTGATTGGCAAGGGCTTTTCTTGTTTCCGTGAAGTGTTTATATTTGAGTTGTCCTCAAAAGCCTCCCCGTTTCCACTTGAAGTCTCAAAGGCAAGTGGGCTCCAGTAGCTCTGTCTGTAGCGCCCTTCTCGTGTTAGGGAGGCCATCAGTCTTACAGTGTTACGTATTAAATTGGAATATTGGCCCATAAGATTTGAAACAGAATTTTGCAACGTAGCAATTGCCATTACTGGGAGTATGGTACTCATTCAGTAATGTTCAACCTTCTAGGTTAGTCTTATGACTATACTTTGCTTTTTCTTTTGTGTGGACGTGAAGCACCAAGGAAGGAGCATAGATTGAGAGTGTTTGATAGAGGCTTCGTGGAGAATGTTTGCGCTTGAGAAGAGCTTCATAACTTATTCGCTTGACAAATGGTATGATTGGATCAAGGAGGGCTAGGCGAGGAGGATATGAAGCTCATGGGGGCTTTAAAAAATGCTCACAAAGTGTTATCTGGAAAAAAATTGAAGGTAAGAGGCAACCTGTGAGACAAAAACATAGATGGGGAGTAATATTAAACTTATTGGAAAGTTACGCGGTGTGAAAATACGGATTGGATTCATCTGGCTCAGGATGGGTTATAGTGGTCCACTTTTCTGATTACAGTGATGAAATCTGGGGGCTCTATAAAAGATTTTCGGGCTCCACTCGGTGGAGTTGTTTCCTCTGACGATTACTGTGTCAAGAGTTTTTAAGTTTATGGATGACAATCTCCTCTTCTCGATTCAGATATGTACGGATGGTGATATTGATAAATTGTGGCCTTAAAATTTACGTGTGGTTTACAGAGAATGCAGTTAGCTCGAAAATCCGAAACCTGTATCAGTTATAAACGTTTTTGGTAAAAGAGACGCAGGACGTCCTAAAGAAAGATGTACGCGCAACAGACGTCAGTGCTTAATTTACGAAGGAAGAAACTGAAGACTATTTGATCTATCACGAGAATTATCGACAAGTAAACGTACATGCGCCCAATTATCTTTTAGGTTATACGCAGTAAGGAAGTCAGGTACTTATGAGCTCCATGACCTTTGGATGTAATTGCAAGAATTTTTTTTAATTTCTTCCTGCCGATTTCTGTATTCAGAACTTAGACTCTGCAGCGGCGGGCTGTTGATTATACATGCAAGCTTTATATCTATACAGGACAAACACATGTGGGCAGACATAAGATATCTGTCGTGCTAATGAATGCTCCAGTGAAAATACTGAATTGGAACTGAACATCGTGTCTGTTTTATCTGCTATTAGACTGAATAAAACAACCTTTGTGTGTGATGTGAGAAGTCCGAATTCGTAACTGCTGTAATCAATAGCCTTCACCCAACCAATATAACCACTAACCCAACAGATGAACCGGTAGATGTAATCATTAGCCTTGAACTCAACAAATCTAACCACTAGCTTTGAACCAACAGATGCTACCACAGCTCTTGCACCCCACAGCTGTTACCATTAGCAGCGAACCCGACAGATGCAACCACAGATCTTGCGCCCAACAGACTTTACCACTAGCAGTGAGCCCAACAGATGCAATCACAAATTTTGTGCCCGACAGATGTTAACCACTAGTCCATATCCGATGAAACCACAGCTGTTATATCTAGCAGATCTAACCACTGGCCTTGAACCCAACAGATGACACCACAGCTGCTTCATCTGAAAGACGTAGCCACTTACATTGAACTGAACAGATGCGGCCACAGCTGTTGCACCTGGCAAATATAACCACCAGCCTTGAACCAGATAGATTTAACCACTAGTCTTGAACCCATCGGATGTAACCACTAGCCTTGCATCCAGCAGATATATATAAGTCGTATGATTTATGAGATATGACTAGAATGTCTGTCGAGGCCGACTACACAGAGATGGGTTTTATGGTTGTCCTCAGACCATTCGGGTGAAAAACATTTTAGCTTAGGTTTACTTTCTTCTGAATTGCAACACCATGCATTTTTGTAGACGTATAGCAAGTTTCGGAGGAACTTGCTACTTTCATCTTCCAGTTAGAAGCTGAGACTGCAGGTCCTCCCCTTAAAGTGCGTGGTGTCCCATCCGAGAAGGCTTCTATACTTGGTACGTGATGCTCATGAGAACCTCAGATTTCTCACGCCGGTTTAGTCTGTTCCGCGCTACGAAGCTACTGTACATTCAGAGCTGAATGTTTCAGTTGATTTGGTCGAATCCAGTACAATACATTGTAGTTGTCATGTTTTGAACAAAATTTATGGTGGGTATTTCTCTCAACATCAGTTTATATCAAGGTAAATTCTAATGACTGGAACGTTAGACTCCCCAATAGAAGACCAAATTGCCAATAGAAAAGAGGATGGACACTACCAACTAAAGACGGGGGATTTCAACTCCCATGACGCAAACTGCAAGAGTATTGATTTGTGGGATCAATATTGTCAATTATTGTATCCACAGAGCAGCTTCACGTGTTAGCAAGACAAAGGGAGGCCCAAAAATAGCAGGAGGGAGCCGCACAAGTAGCTGCAAGTGCGGAAGCTAATTTACGGTAACATGAATACTGTTTCTCTTAGCAAAGCGATAATATTTATGTTCGTGTTTATACGCTGTAGCCTAAGCCGGAAGAGAGGAATGAAGGTGTGAGAGGGGGAATGTTAGTGATGCTACATTTTACGGGTACATCAGGAAATAATTCCAGTTTTATAGGTCCCTGGCAGTGCCCCCTATACCTTCTCCTATCCTCTCAAGTCTGGAAGGAGCGAGAGAGGTAGGACAGAATATCAGAGGAGTAGATGTAAAGTCACTGTTGAAGTGAGAGACACTATGGTAAAGAAAGGTAAAGCTGCCACTGTGCCTAATTAATTATGGCATCGGATGTTTGGCTGACTGATTAATTGGTTAGGATGTGGAAGGGAGAGTTCGTGTTTTAATCGAGGTGCCTTCCTGAAATTTGCGTGGAGCGATTGAAGACAACCACGAAGAAATTCAATCAGGATCTCCGGTGTCTCCGCCAAGATTCGAACCCAGCGCCTTCCCAATACATGAATAAGTAGCAAGTTCCATCGAATAAAACGGTAACAGAAAGGTACTAACATTTGTCTCTACATGTTTCGACTACTGTTGGTAATCATCATGTAAAGGTAAAAATATTTTAATTTAAACTTGTTATACTATGTAGGATTTTGGTCGGAAATCCTGAAGAAAAAGACCACTAGGAAGACCTAGACATAGATAATATTAAAATGAATCTTAGAGAAGTGGGATAGAATAATGTGTACGGGATTCATCTGGCTTGTGAACTCGGTAATGAAAATTTGGGTTCTGTAAAATGTTGGGAAATTCGAATGTAGCTGAGCGCCTGACGGCCTCTGAAACAGGACTCAGCTCCCGGAAGTTAGGTATTCGGTTGGTTAGCCAGTTCCGTTTGATGTGCCTTGCTACTTACTCATATATTAAGTAATGTAACGTCCAAAGATGTCGGTTATTCCGAATGCATTCCAGAGCATTGCCGGTAGACCTACCTGTTCGCTATTAGAAAAAATTATTGCTTCATATTGATATAAGTAGATACGGAAAACTGGTAGCAGATAGGTGAAGCAGGCCTATTGAATTTCACTCAATTTAAAGAAATGTTTTATAAGCTATAAAGAAAAGCTATCCCTGTAACAGTCCATGAAGTCCATAGGGTTGTGAGACGTTGAGGCTCCCACATATTTTTTTAGACAGTCGCCTCACAGATGGCGGTGAGGTTGTCAGCCTTACGCGCCGGCCCCCCTTTACCCCCAAGGAAGATTCCTGGTACTCATTTCTGTTAGAAACTGAGTCGACCCCATGGCCATATCGCGGGTGGAAGGACTAGATAAATTGAAAAAGAAAATAACCCAGCTCATCGGGACTCGAGGGGGTAGTGGTAAAGGCACTATGCTACAAGTCGGAAGGTCGCGGATTCAAATACCGATGAGGTCATTGGATTTTTTTTTTCAGTTGACCTAATCCTTCCGGCCGCACTATGGCCCTGGGGTTCACTCAGCCTCTAACAGAACTGAGTACCAGTAATTATGTAAATAATTTTCCTGGGGAGTAAAGCGCGGCCGGCGCGTAAGGCTGACAACCTCACCCCCATCTCTGAGCCGACTGTCTAGATAATGTGGGACTCTCAACGTCTCACAACCCTATGGGTCTTCGCGGCCTGTTACAGGGATAGCTTTACTTTTTTTTACTTTTACATAGGGACTCGAACCCGCGACCCTCCGGCTTGTAACGTAGTGCCTCAAGCAACTACGCTACCTCGTGCCCCAAAGAAATATTTCATAGGCCTACTAATGCCTGAATATCAGTCAGTAGAGCCACTCATGTCTGAGTACATGCTACTCTGCTGTCTTCTCTCTCGTTTCTCATTTCCGAAACAGCGTCTGTCGGAAACAAGAAGCACCGACACGCCTCGCAATAGCGTGCCCTCTCGCCATCTGGTTTACGTGACTGCCAGCAGGAGCCTTTGTGCTGCAGTGTGTGGAACGTCTGACAGAGAATTCCTTCTAAGTATTCTGTTTCAGTAACATGAATTAAGGCATTGCTTTGTGTTGTTTGATGATAAGGAATTGTATGTTTCAGCCAAGCAACTTTATATGTGTCAAACAAAAGTTCGTAAATAAGATCTGGGGGCACGCGGTAGCGTAGTTGGTTGAGTTACTATGCTACAAGACGGAAGGGCGCGGTTTCAAGTCCCGATGAGGTCATTGGATTTTCTTCAATTGACCTAATCCTTCCAGCCGCAATATGGGCCTGGGGTCGACTCAGCCTCTAACAGAAATGAGTACCAGGAATATTCTTGGAATATTCTTGGGGGTAAACGGCGGCCGGCGCGTAAGGCTGACAACCTTGCCGCCATCTTTGAGCCGATTGTCTACTAGAAAATGTGGGAACCTCAACATCTCACAACCCTATGGGTCTCCATGGCATGTTACAGGGGATAGCTTTACTTTTTTGCTTTTAAATAAGATCTAAAGTTTTGTGACGTCGGAACCTTGCGGAGACTGGATTCTGTCTCCATCTTCAGGTGGAATGTACTCAGTGTGTTCTAAATAAGAACAGGACGATGAATAATGTCAGAAACACAATAATTGTGTTCATATTTCTTCATCAAACTTAAGGTAACACACACCCTCATCCTTTCGTTGTAAATCTGTAAGGGAAATTTATATATATATATATATATATATAGACACACACAAAATGTAATTTTTTATGTTACAACGTAAACTAAAATTTTTAAAATTGTTGCACGTGTTGCGAATTCTTCTTCTTCCTCTTACTTTATGGCCCTTTTAGTTTAGCCTTGGCCCCTCTATATTTTGCGAATATACACAGAAGCTAATCACAACCACTCTTGCATGTTCACAGCAGTTTTAATAATTTTGTTCTGTTTTACTGCTTCAAAATATTTTTCAGGTAGAGTCGTTGGTTGAGGTCACGGGTTCGAGTCCCGATGTGATGGATTTTTTTTTTTCACTTTACCTAATCCTTCCAGCCGCACTATGGTCCAGGGGTCGACTCAGTCTCAGAAATGAGTACCAGGAATCTCCCTGGGTGGTAAAGGACGGCCGGCGCGTACCGCCATCTGTGAGCCGATTTTCTAGACAAAATATGGGAGCCTCGACGTCTCACAACCTTATGGGCCTTCGCGGCCCGTTACAGGGACAGCTTTACCTTTGTATGCTATAGATGTGTGGATGGCCAATCCATAAATGCAATTAAAATATGAAAATGTAACTTTTCCTTATATATTCACAGATAATCGGTGAAAAGGTATTGGACCTTATATGCCATCTATCACCAGTGCAGTGGTTTCATGTACCATGATATATATATATGGTTCAGGTATTCAAAACTAATAGACGGAGATTCACAGACACACAGACAGAATGGAGATCGCATAAGCCTACTTTCATTTCTTTTCAAACTAAGGAAAGCAGGCTCTGTTTATGTATTCGTCCGTCCGTTTTATCACTGCTTGTTTCTTTTCCGAAACTGCGTAACCGATTGGTACTTGGTAGGGGGTATACCTAGTTCTGGAGAATTTTATTACGGTCCGTATTGATCCAATGTGAACCCAATTTCATGTCAAGATGAAATGCAATTTCATCGGTTTTCTCAAAAGTGGCTTATGGTACAAATTGTTGTTACGTTGTATGAATATGGCTCACGTTCAGATATGCTCGTAAAACTTTTGTTTAAACGAAATACGTATCTCTATTGAAGCGTCCTGTTACATCAGTTGATCACATAATGTTTATTCGCGTAAATTTACCCCTGGACTTAATTAATTAAACATCACACCTTGAAGACGCAAAGGGGAGTGGGAGGTGAAGCTCCATCATTATTCAGCTTAACACTAGATAGAGGTGAGTTGTCAGCTTCTCGCTCCTTCCACTTTACCCCCGAGGAAAGAGCCTCTGGTTTCGTAGTCTCGCTAATACATCTTTGATAAAGTTTCTATAGTTGCATGGCTGTAGGTACACTGTCACGCTTTCATTCACTATTTGACTATTTATACAACATGCGTCAGCCTAAGTATGCCATCCTCAGGTATATGTTGCTTTATATGTAAGCTAATTCACTGCATCAATTCCAATACAATTAAGTTAAAGATTTTTTTTATGTTAGTGGGGTGGGACTAAGTCCCTTGCATTGCAGCCACTTCTGGCCTATTGTACCAGCCCCAGATGATAGGTGAGGGTGATTGTGGGGCAATTGGTGGAATGAAGATTGGTAGGGGAAACAGAAGTACTCGGAGAAAACCCGCCCCAGCGCCACTTTGTCCACCACAAATCCCACTTGACCAGACCCGGGAGCGAACCCGGGCCGCCGCGATGGGAAGCCAGCGACTAATCGCTTGAGCTATGGCGCCGCCCATAAGTTAAAGTTAAAAGTTATTGATACTGATAATAATGAACTATTCTAGCGAAATTTGACTTTCAACTTAATTTTAGTTTGTTCTTCCATCGATAGAGAATTTATGCAACGAATTAGCTTACACAAAGAATCAAATATGCCTGAGCCGACATATGTTGTATAAATAGTGAAATAGTAAATTAAAATGTCTTAGTGTGTTTATAGCCTCGAAACATTACGAAAGTTACATTAGGAAAATTGTGAATAAACATTAACTAACTCCTTGCAGCGAATTCCATCTGGAGGAGTTTACAGTTGTTCAGCCAGTTAAGAAATTTCAAGCGTTCTATGGAACCCGAAGATGCATTAACATGGTCAAAATAGTCCGCCACTTGAACCAGTTAAATCCACTCCACACAATCACATCGTGTTCCTTTAAGGACCGTATCAATATTATCTTCCCGCTCAAGTAATCTCTTTCCACCTGATTTTTCTTTCAGAACGGTGTCTGCACCTCTCCCATTGGTGCTACATTCTCTGCCCATCTCATCCTCCTTGATTTGATCGTCCTAATATTTTTTTGATAAATAGTACGAATTATGAAGCTTCTCACTGCAGTTTTCTCCTGACTCCTGTCACTTCCTCCATCTTAGGACAAACTATTCTCCTCAGCACCCTGTTCGCAAATTTTCTCAGTCTGACTGCTTCACTTAATATGACGAACCAAGTTTCATAAAAGTAAACCTATCCCTGTAACAGACCGTGGATGCCCGTAGGGTTGTGAGTTGTTGAGGTTCCACATTTTCTAGACAATCGGCTCATAGATGGCGGCAAGGTTGTCAGCCTTAAGCGCCGGCAGCCCTTTACCCCCAAGAATATTCCTGGTACTCATTTCTGTTAAAGGCTGAGTCGACCCCAGGGCCATAGTGCGGCCGGAAGGATTAGGTACTTACCGTATTTACGCATGTATAGGCCGCGTGCGTGTATAGGCCGCAGCACAATTTTCAGACAGAAATTAATGAAAAAATAATTTTCTTGGAATATTATTTCAGGAGTATTACACCCTGTATTACTAATTATGAATATAATTTTTTTTTAAATGAAGTGTGATTTCGAATATAAGC
>NW_019738371.1:1819602-1819827 GCF_002891405.2 Cryptotermes secundus
CGTACTTACTCACTCATGGAGATGAACCCTTCTTGAGGAGAAGCCAAATCTGCAGCTACTGAAGAATTTCCCAGCATTTTATGGAACCCGGAGGTTCATTATCGAATTCATAAGAGCCCTCCTGAGCCAGATCAGTGCAATCCATACCATCCCATTCTATATCTCTAAGATCTATTTTAATATTGTCCACCCACCTACGTCTTGGTTTTCCCAGGGGTGTCTTTC